>NC_081783.1:242710-305210 GCF_963082965.1 Carassius carassius | reverse complement strand
CTTGTGATAGAAGCCAGATCCTGATAGCATCAGAGCTCAGGGTTTATTTGGTTAGTTTGACCTCTGCTGGTCACTGTCGATGCTACATCATTTATTTATCTTCAGACACTGGTCTAAAGAGACACCCTTCGCTGCAGACTGTAGCGCGGTGACGTCACGCATGTACGTCACGCACGTACGTCATGTCACCTTTTATTTATATAGCGCTTTAAACAAAATACATTGCGTCAAAGCAACTGAACAACATTCATTAGGAAAACAGTGTCAATAATGCAAAATGATAGTTAAAGGCAGTTCATCATTGGATGCAGTGATGTCATCTCTGTTCAGTTAAATAGTGTCTGTGCATTTATTTGCAATCAAGTCAACGATATCGCTGTAGATGAAGCTCACGTATGTGTTAACCGCGCATGCGCTCGTAATTTGCATTGCGTGATGACGTTAGTTGTTTTCGGGTCGTGCGTGCATTAAAACTATGCGCATACTTAAAAGAAAACTCTTATAAAATGTTAAAGTATTAAAGAACATTAAGGTGTAAAAAAGACGGGGAAAACAACCGTGTTTAACCATGTTTCATTTGAGGTAAAATTATACGGAATTAAAGTTTATTCTGTAATATCTGTGTAGTATCTTACTTACAATTTATTAACATTCTATTGCACTTTACTTCACTGTGTATATTGTAATATTACACTTCAATGGCACCTTATATTTCTTATTGAGCTAGTCAAAATTACAACGGTCCGAATCTGCCTTTTTTCCCTACCTTTTGAAATTTCAAATCACATCAGAAAAACATTTATTTTAAATAAAAACGAAGGAAATAATCAAACAGTTTTGAGGGAGGGCTTTATTGTCCTAATATGCTGGCATCCATTTAATAATTTGAATTAAAATTATAATTTACACTCAGTCATTATTGCATACTGTTTTATAATGTACTACAATACTGAGGTGCAAATAATTGCCACTATTTGCAATAAGTAATATAAATAGCAGAAAATCCTGCTATTTAAACAGTGTAAATAGAATAGCCATTTGCACTAAGTGTAAATAGCCACTGCCTTTCTTATTTTAATCTTTCCTTTGCTATGGTTCTTGTTTATCTATTTTTTAACTAGAAATTTGGACATTTTTCCTTTGCTTTGGCAATTCTGCATGTGAAACATTTAAGCCAATAAAGTAGTTTTAAGTTCAGTTGACTACATACAGTATATTTTCAGTGTCTGCATCCCATTTTATGCAAGGTGCCTCCAAAAAAAACAAACTGATGACAGTGATGTTTTTTATTTATTTCAAAGAACAAAACAGAAAATATAATTGTATATACAAATATAGATCAAGACTATAGACATGACACAAAAAAATATATCTGAAATTCACCTCCATCACTGATAAAACAATAAGTCAAGCAGTATCCTTTGAATGAATCAAACCCACACAGGACTCTCCTCCTGCGACTCCTCACACACAGGACTCTCCTCCTGCGACTCCTCACACACAGGACTCTCCTCCTGCGACTCCTCACACACAGGACTCTCCTCCTGCGACTCCTCACACACAGGACGCTCCTCCTGCGACTCCTCACACACAGGACGCTCCTCCTGCGACTCCTCACACACAGGACGCTCCTCCTGCGACTCCTCACACACAGGACTCTCCTCCTGCGACTCCTCACACACAGGACGCTCCTCCTGCGACTCCTCACAAACAGGACGCTCCTCCTGCGACTCCTCACACACAGGACGCTCCTCCTGCGACTCCTCACACACAGGACGCTCCTCCTGCGACTCCTCACACACAGGACGCTCCTCCTGCGACTCCTCACACACAGGACTCTCCTCCTGCGATTCCTCACACACAGGACGCTCCTCCTGCGACTCCTCACACACAGGACGCTCCTCCTGCGACTCCTCACACACAGGACTCTCCTCCTGCGACTCCTCACACACAGGACGCTCCTCCTGCGACTCCTCACACACAGGACGCTCCTCCTGCGACTCCTCACACACAGGACGCTCCTCCTGCGACTCCTCACACACAGGACGCTCCTCCTGCGACTCCTCACACACAGGACGCTCCTCCTGCGACTCCTCACACACAGGACGCTCCTCCTGCGACTCCTCACACACAGGACGCTCCTCCTGCGACTCCTCACACACAGGACTCTCCTCCTGCGACTCCTCACACACAGGACGCTCCTCCTGCGACTCCTCACACACAGGACGCTCCTCCTGCGACTCCTCACACACAGGACTCTCCTCCTGCGACTCCTCACACACAGGACGCTCCTCCTGCGACTCCTCACACACAGGACGCTCCTCCTGCGACTCCTCACACACAGGACGCTCCTCCTGCGACTCCTCACACACAGGACGCTCCTCCTGAGACTCCTCACACACAGGACTCTCCTCCTGCGACTCCTCACACACAGGACGCTCCTCCTGCGACTCCTCACACACAGGACGCTCCTCCTGCGACTCCTCACACACAGGACTCTCCTCCTGCGACTCCTCACACACAGGACGCTCCTCCTGCGACTCCTCACACACAGGACGCTCCTCCTGAGACTCCTCACACACAGGACGCTCCTCCTGCGACTCCTCACACACAGGACGCTCCTCCTGCGACTCCTCACACACAGGACTCTCCTCCTGCGACTCCTCACACACAGGACGCTCCTCCTGCGACTCCTCACACACAGGACTCTCCTCCTGCGACTCCTCACACACAGGACGCTCCTCCTGCGACTCCTCACACACAGGACGCTCCTCCTGCGATTCCTCACACACAGGACGCTCCTCCTGCGACTCCTCACAAACAGGACGCTCCTCCTGCGACTCCTCACACACAGGACGCTCCTCCTGCGACTCCTCACACACAGGACTCTCCTCCTGCGACTCCTCACACACAGGACGCTCCTCCTGCGACTCCTCACACACAGGACGCTCCTCCTGCGACTCCTCACACACAGGACGCTCCTCCTGCGACTCCTCACACACAGGACTCTCCTCCTGCGACTCCTCACACACAGGACGCTCCTCCTGCGACTCCTCACACACAGGACGCTCCTCCTGCGACTCCTCACACACAGGACGCTCCTCCTGCGACTCCTCACACACAGGACGCTCCTCCTGCGACTCCTCACACACAGGACGCTCCTCCTGCGACTCCTCACACACAGGACGCTCCTCCTGAGACTCCTCACACACAGGACGCTCCTCCTGCGACTCCTCACACACAGGTGGACAGTCTTTAAATATCTCACTGCACCGGAGGCACTGGGTCAGAGAACATGACGCCCGGACACTCAGGTTGTATTGTTCAGACAATGCCCTCCAGTTCACCACACCTAATTTACATAAAAGAACAAACAATACTAAAGCAAAATTAAATCATTTTGAAGAAAGGCAGAAGAGCCATACAAGGAAAATATTTTAAATGTATTTTTAAATATATTATAGCATGGTGTTAGAAAAAGTGTTATTTGCTTTGTCTGTAAACTACCTAAGAGATTTAATTTACCAGCATTAACATCAACTAAATTAATAAATTTTGTCAATTCAAAATTTAGGTTGGCTTGGCTTGAGAAAGCATGGCCTGAAAGTTTGAAAATGTTAGAGTTGAGGGCTATACAGTCTGTTAGAGAGAGAAAAACAGATAATTACAGTACTCTAGCCACATGAAGTGGGTCTCTTCTCTGAATGTCTTCTCACTGACAATGTCCCCAAAAAGTCATATTAAGGTCAGTTTAAGAGGTAACACTTTACAATAAGGTGTCATTGGTAAACACTTGTTAATGTATTAATTAACATGAACTAACAATGAACAATACATGCGTTACAGTATCTATTAATCTTTGATAATGTTAATGAAAAAGATTACAAATATGATATTTTTTTTGCTATGCATGCAACCATCGATGGCATTACTTACATTAATAAAGTATTTCTGCTCTATTTTAAGACATCTTTAATGGTTCATTTTAGGCGAAAATAAGACTTTCAAAGACCAGCATTCGAATAGTATATCATAAAACATGTCATAAGTGTTTGAAATTGCACACATTTGCAGTGGCACTCTCTAGGATTATGACCAAAGCATTCTTACAATTAAAAGCAATTTTAAACGCAAATTTTAAAGAAAACAAAAGTAATATCTCATATCCACCATACCTTACGAACATCCGGAAGTGAATGAACCTGTATATGCGCATTAATGACAGTCAGTACGGTGCACAATCTTATTTACGGTAAATACATATACGTTACTGCGCATGCGCGGTAAACACACGTGACGTACATACGTGACGTCACCGCGCTACAGTCTGCAGCGAGGAGTACTTGCCAGAGACAGACGCGTTTTTACAGCAGTGTGCATTATAACCAATCACACAAGATTCTGTTGAGCTTATTAAAGCATTGGCCAATCAGAGGCGTTCAGATGAGTCATCGCTAAAATACCGGTTCTTCCTTCACTCGCTCACTGACTGAATACCTCTTTCTGGCGAATTCTCTCGTCAGAAACAACAAAGTGCAGATGTGTGTACGAATCTGTAAATAAGATATTGATTTCACAGTGTTAACAGTTTCAGTGATTTTAATGGGAGTTTCTGAGAGTGATTGTCAGCGAAAATGATCTTTAATAATGTAAATGTTATTTGTTCTCTTTCTGAACAATGAAAGATTAGTAGTAGTTTTTATATCACATTAACTTTCAAATTAAAATCCACATTTAATATAAAGTAAGTCGTATTAAAAATATGTTATGGCATGGCACCTATATTACTCAAGTGTCACTGGCCCACCGGTGGGCCCAAAGCCATTACATATTTAAAACCGTAATATTCTATACTAAACCTAAACTAATCTTGACAAACTATATATCATTGGAGACCTTAGAGATTGTATTTTTCATATTTGACCACTGTTTTATATTTATATAAAATTTTATATTTAAAATGACAGTAATTCATTAATTTGTGACAAGAAAATTTAGCAAAAAAAAAAAAACACCAAGAAGTTAGCTTTTGTTACAATAAGCTGATACATTCACATACAATCACGAAAGTATATATTTTTAATTTTTTTTTGGCTGCCAATAATTCAGACAAAACATCTTTTCTAGTTTTTATCAATTGAATATGTATATTTGTATATGTATGATTGATGTTGCAAGTATTCAGTAAAAAATGTAGTGCATGTCAATTTCATGTATGAACGTATTTTTTTGGTGAAGTTTCTGTAACAACACTCTAGTAGCTATGTTTGATTACAAATCATTTACAACCTATCTAGAATGTTTTATTGCTGTTTGAATAAAAAAAAATTGTAAATCAAATCAGTCGTCCATTACAAATCATACAAGGAGCATGACTAGTACCTAGTGGACATTGTTGGTATAGCGACTAAAAATAACACAGAAACCTCATTTTTTGTGATATCAATGTCAAATTTGGAACACAACTTCTTTAGACTTAATGCTTTTCATTTGACATGAAATTAAATTCAACACATATTTTATTTAATTTTTTTAAATAAAATATAAATAAATATTAAATTACTTTTTGTATTACAACAAACTTAAACACCTATAACTTTTTTATTTTAAATTTTATTCAACTTCTTTCACATGTACAAGAAACTTCCAAGTGTGTTTTTAAAAATGAGCCCAAAATTAGGTTCATATTCCAAACCGTTCCAGAATTACATTAATTTGAATCTGGACACGCCCTTTTCAGCTCTACCCCAAAAAAAGGGGGGGGGGGTGACACTTATGGGGTTAAGTAAACAGACAGGTTTTTATAATAAATTACATAATTAGGCTACTTTGACCATCGCATATTATCATTATTAACAATTTTTGAAAAGTGAGAATCGAGATATTTCATTATATAGTTCATTCTGGGAATGTTTCTAAAAAATGAAAATAATAATAATAATAATGCTTAATAATAATTTGCCAATATGCTGTGGCTGCTGTGTGTCACATGACGACCCCCCCCCCCCATGCCTAGACACAATTAATAAATGATATTTCCACAATATTTACGCTTGCAGAAATATACATTTGTTTACATTTTGCAGAACAGATGAAAGAAGATCCGTCAATGTGCATTTGGTTCGTTATGTTCAGATGTTCAGTAACTTAGCTGTTATGTTAGGAGTTTTCACTCTTCTTTGTGTCAGAGGTTATTTATACATATATAATACATAGCCTACTTATTTCGTGATGCAAATCAGAATTTTCATCAGCTGTTACTCCAGTTTTCAGATTTATGATCCTTCAAAATATAAATCTAATATATTGATTTATTACCAGTGCTGGAAACCGTTTTGCTGCTTAATATTTTTTTGGAACCTGTGAGATTTTGTTAAGGATTATTCGATGAATAGAAAGATAAAAAGAACATCATTGATAGTAAATCAACATATTGGAATGATTTCTGAAGGATTATGTGACATTGAAGACTGGAGTAAAGGCTGATGAAATATATATATTTATACACATACATTACATACATTTTTATCTATATATTGTGACGGGAGGAGCACAAGACAGACACAGTGGGCGTGGCGTCAGGCCTCGGAGAGGCTTTTATTAACAGAAATCAAATAAAACAGGGGATAAAAGTGGCCAAAGGGGGAGAGTGTCCAAAATAAACAGGGAATCTGGTGTCCTCATCGTGCTGCGGGGTTCGTGTGGGTCGGGCAGTGTTCATGGAGGAAGGGTCCAGGTAAGGGGCTGAGCCCGGCGGCCGCACGCGCTCCCCTCTTCAGTCCGGGGCGCGAGGGGCGGCGGCTTCCTCTAGCGGCCGCATCACTCTCGTTGGCCGCGGCGCTGGCAGGGGATGGACGGCCCGGCATCCTGGCCCGACGGCCGTGTAAACCTTTTGTGTTTCCCATCCGGATAGCGGGTCCGGCAGCTCACGTCTCTGGTGGCGCTGGAGTCCCTCAACGCACCCTTCCTGGACCCAGAGGTGGAAAGTAACGAATTACATTTACTCGCGTTACTGTAATTGAGTAGCTTTTTTGTGTACTTCTACTTTTTTAAGTATTTTTTTTAATCTGTAATTTTACTTTTACTTAAGTATATTTAGTTTGAAGTATTGTACTTCGCTACATTTTAAAACACATTAATTACTGAGTAAAAAAAAAATCGCTCCCTGGAAGCTATGTCAGTAAATAATGGGCAGGAGGGCAAACTGGCGCTAAAATCACAAGACAGATGCAGACGGACAAAACAGGCGTTAGTGGTGCAGACACCGCTGAAAACGAAACCCCGTCATATTCCGAAGTTGAACTTGAAGGAAATGAAGTGAACCCCTGCCCATATTTATACTCTATTATGCTGTGTATGCTGTGCTTGCCTAGGGAGACCAAACTAGCAGTTTATAAAATCTCGACAAGACATCAACCCCACGTAATGTAAAAAAAAAAAACAACGGTCAAATATGTACTATTGTGTATTATGTATTGTGTTAATCAGCTACAAGTCGGCTGACTCGATTTTCTTCTCATACATTCCCGCAGCGTCACAGTGCATTTCCCTAAAGAAGCCGAGCGACTTCAATGGGGCTTTCTTTGAACAGTTTTTTTCTGTGCTCCGAAGCTAGACGGTCATTGGATAAATGCTGCGATTATGTCCCGCCCACGGACGCTCAGCGTCTCTGGAGGTGAATGAAGACTGGGCTTCCGCGTGATGATTGGAGGATCTGTCGATCTCCTTTTGACTGACAGCGGTCTGCACCATAAGAAGTCGGTGAAGCTGTTTCACGCTCAGTCCCATGATCGCGGATTTCTCAAGTGTATTCGAAAGACAAACTGCGGCAATATTTCTTGATATTTGTAAAATGCAGAACCACCACAAAATTGAATTGGTAACTAAGATTGAAAATGTGCGCGCGCACGCACACACACACACACACACACACACACACACACACACACACACACACACACACACACACACACTATAGCCATCTAGTGGTTAAAGTGATTTATTACCATTTTTAAACTGAATTTCCCCAAAAATGGGCAAAAATCTTACATTAAACCTTATAAAATTATCCATGGTATCCCCATGTATGAAAGTTAGAAATCTGGGTCTTTTATGAAGTGAATTTTACCTGAAATGCTTTTTTCTTTTTTTGTAAAAAAAAAAAAAGCCTATTTAAATAAATATTTATTTATTTATAGAAATGTAAAAGATTTAAATCCTCCAAAAACTGTACAAAGTTTAGTAAAAACATAATTGAACAGAGTAAAATTATATTTGTAAAAAATTTAAATATTTTACTATTACAAAATGAAATGTTATTGTCTGAGGTCAAAAAGACCCCGAGTGTCATTACAAATGAAGACCATCAGAGGGTTATAATGTAGGCCGAAAATGAGCTTCCCCTCTTTGAAAGACCAGCAGCCGCCAATGATATATATATATATATATTTATATTTATATTTATTAAATATATATTTATATTTATATATATATATTTATATATATATATATATTTTTTTTTTACAACAGGACAGCAAACTAACAGACTTGCGTTTTAGACACCATATTGCCGGTTTTTGCTCTATTTCTACAACAAAAATTTATTCCAAACACAGCCACCAAAGCAAAATTTTGCATCTCTGAGCAACATGACAGTGTTTCGTTTCTGAATGAATCAACCGTTTAAATGATTTGGTTCAATCGCAATGACTCACTTATTAACAGTGACTTGCTGACACATACTGGCCATTTTAATTTCACATTTAAAGTATCTTTTGATTTTTTTTTTTTTTTATAATTAAGTTTTTATAATTTCAAATGAGTATTCAACATTTTATGTCTGGCATATCAAAACATTATTCATGCATTGGTAACTGCAGGTTAAATGCATTCTTGTCCTGCACTAAACAGTGTGTAAATACATCTAAATGCCACGTCCGATGAAGCTTTTGCATTTCCTCTGTATTGAAAAGATGAGTTTGTTGATAATGATTTGCCTGGTAACAGCCCAAATGTTTTATTATTCTAAATAACTGATTCCTTTAATTAAAAACAACTAGTTTGAGGTTAATATACCTATCCCAGGGGTGTCAAACTCAGTTCCTGGAGGGCCGTAGCCCTGCAGAGTTTAGTTCTAACCCTGCTCCAGCACACATATCATGTAGTTTTCAAATAAACCTAAATGATTAGATTAGCTGGATCAGGTGTGTTTAATTAGGGTTAAATCTAAACTGTGCAGGACTGTGGCCCTCCAGGAACTGAGTTTGACACCCTTGGCCTGTCCCATTTTGACTCCCTCCCACTGTTAAAATGTAACTAAGTAATTTTTACTCCGAGTAAATTTTAAATGAGCTACTTTTTACTTTTACTTGAGTTGATTTTTTAGACTGGTACTTTTACTTGTACTTAAGTAAAATTTCATTAATGTAATGGTACTTTTACTTGAGTAGAATATTTTTGTACTCTTTCCACCTCTGCCTGGACCCACGAGGACACCATGTGCATGCACGGGGAAGAGACCGGTCTCCCGAGGAGAGGCGCGTTGGGCTTTTAAACAGGGGCGGTGATGAGGCTCCATTTCCTTAAGGTGTGCCCCATCACCAAGCGGCAACATTCTGATCTGAAAAATGAAGCCTACCCGGAAGTGCGAAAAACTGCAATACATCGAAAATCCGCCAGGGGAAGGTCCCAAAAGGGAGCAAATGTCCATAGCCCCCATGTTAAAATGTCCGTTTTCACAGCATAAATTCATGTTTTTACAAGTTGGTCCCATGGACTTTTATTGTATTTTTCGATAGCTTCCGAGTGCCTGACAACTGTGAGGGGGGTGATTTTTTTTCTAACTCGTTAGTTTAGATCGTATTTAGATATAAAATATATGACAATAAGGGTGTGGTTAACTTTGAGTGACAGCTTGATTGACAGCTGACAAGGCAGCGCCACGGAGAATGACAGCAAGAAGCGCCATTTTTTAATACAGTTGACATAAAATACTACTGTTTCTGTATCATGAAATGTAGTTTTAAGAGGTTTTCAGGCGAGAATGTAGTATTTTAAGGTTAAATATGTGGTTTATTTAAAGATTTATGAAAATGTTATCCAGTTGATCCAGCGATGACCGGGCGCTCGGCGTTCATGTACCCCGCCTGAAGCAGTCTTTCCTCGGCTAGACCTTCTAAAGTTTGCCGCCAATGCCGCGGACTGTGGCGTCTCTGTAGTGGTTAAACATGAGATATAATTCATCTTGTGTATATCTTTTTTTGCGATTTTTGGTCTCGTAAATCTATAATTTTTTCCCTGGGCAATCGTTTTGGCTGAGGGGAAGTTTCATAACTTTATAAGCTATTTAACTTTACCGATGTATGGTTAAACTAGAGCGCTGACTTTGTATGTTTAACTGAATTGTTTGCTTTATTTGTATAGCTTCTTATACCTTTTACTTATACTTTTATAATGGCTAATATTGATAAAACTAAAACTTAACAAAAAGAGACTGGGTTGAGTTTTGTCATTTTAAATTTTAATACAACGAAGATGATCTGTAATGTTGTTTACTGCAAAATCTGTTGTTTAGTACAAATGCACATATTGCCTGGACCATAAAATGTTTAATATTTTTATATTATATTTAAAATGAAAAGAGGCAGGTTTGTGTTTTATATTTTGTTTTTTCATAAATAGGCAAACGTTATGTGTAGTTGAATATAATCAATATGCGTTGCCTGAACCACATTTGTGTGGCTATAATGTTTAAGATTTATTTTAATGAAAACGAAAATAGTTAGTATGGTGTTTTATAACATATTTCGTTGCCTAAAATATACACAGAGATAACCGAATTTGCAGAGCGAGCTGAGTGAAGCGCGCTGCGTCAGAAGGTGGGCGGGGTTAGGATTTTCCAAGATGGCGCAGGCCATACTTTTTTTTTTTTTTTTTTTATTCGAAAAAATTATAACATACAACATGTTATCAAGAAACAAAAAAGTTAAAAAAGAAACAGAAAAAAATGGAAATACAAATTACAACAAACAAAACAATTGCCAGGGGGAGGAAAGTATTATACACGCATATATAGAATCAAATAAACAAATTGTAAAATTTACAAATTTTCAAAGTTCTTACAGCTTTTTTGTTCACAGAGTCTCTGATACTGTCAATATAAATACATATTTCAGTTAACAAAACCATAAAATTGGGTTTTTTATTGCTAAATTTACATTTATGTATGTGAAATTTGGTCAACAGAATAAGTAAATTAATTAAATAAAATCACTGTTCTTTTTCGTCAGGATAGTCAGTTAAACCAAAAAGTATATTCTCCCATAAGAGTGAAAAATGTTTTAAACACTGAATATTCTCCCTAATAAACTTTTGGACCTTACCCCATAGTGTAACTGAATATGCACAGTGCCAAAATAAGTGCAAGGCAGTTTCCTCATATTCATTACAAAAAGTACAATTTACATTTATACCTTTTTTAAATTTTTGTAAGTAATGACTTGCTGGATAAAATCTGTGAATAAGTTTATAAGAAATTTCTTTAATCTTATTTCTAAGATGATACTTTTGTGGTAATAACCACACTTTCCTCCAGCAAATACAATTTCCATTTAATAAGGAGGCCCAGCGAGACAAGATATAAGGCACAGTAACAATTTCTTTTTGGAAAAGAGTACGAATAGCTCTATTATTACTCTTGAGGTATGATGAAAAACAAATTTTACCAACATAAGATTTAGTAACATCAAAAGATACTGAACCGGGAGAATGGTCTTTATCAATACCTCTAAATAGCATCTGTGTACCAGAAGGGATTGAACCAAAAACCATTGCAAATTCTTTTTGAGTGACTGGTATTTTATAATAAGAAAGGAATTCATCATAAGAAAAGAGTGTTCCTTCTTTATTATATAACTGACTTATCAATTTAATATCGTTGTCAAACCAGTTATTTAAAAAAAAGAGATTTGCGTTTATAAAGAATGTTTCTGTCATTCCAGATGAAACAGCGATGCGGAGAAAAATTGTGCTTATATATTAGTGACCAAGATAGGAGCACTTGTTTGTGGAAAGCAGATAACTTAGCTGGAATTTTATCTATATTATAATTACACAACAAAACAAAACTAAGACCACCAATATTTGAAAAAGCATAGTGAGGGATAAAATTCCCGTTCTTCAGAAAGTCTACGGGTGACGTCACAGACGCTTTGTCCATATTTTTACAGTCTATGCCCATCACACGCCACCAGCCCTGACTTGTCCAGCCCCCCTCCTCTCACACACCCACTCCAGTCGGGAGCCTGGTGAAGGGCGGCGATTTAGGACGGGGTGCCAGTGACAATCAGGGAGGAGGCAGCTGACTCGTCACAATATCTAAATAAAAATAGGCTCAGTATATATGACCCAAAGTAACTAGTAACTAACTACTTGAGTAGATTTTTTATCTGATACTTTTTTACTCTTACTCAAGTAACTATTCAGACTAGTACTTTTACTTTTACTTGAGTAAATATTTCTAGAAGTATTTCTACTTTTACTTGAGTACAGTTTTTGGGTACTCTACCCATCTCTGGTTGAAATAAGGTCAGTTGTGGTTTCAACGTTGATTCAACGTTTAAAGCTGAATGGTTGAAAAACTTCCAGCACATGACCAACTTTCAATGTTGAAATATGGTTGAAATAAGGTCAGTTGTGGTTTCAACGTTGAAACAACGTTGATTCAACGTTTAAAGATGAACAGTTGAAAAACTTCCAGCACATGACCAAGTTTCAACGTTGAAATATGGTTGAAATAAGGTCAGTTGTGGTTTCAACGTTGATTCAACGTTTAAAGATGAACAGTTGAAAAACTTCCAGCACATGACCAACTTTCAACGTTGAAATATGGTTGAAATAAGGTCAGTTGTGGTTTCAACATTGAAACAACGTTGATTCAACGTTTAAAGATGAACAGTTGAAAAACTTCCAGCACATGACCAACTTTCAACGTTGAAATATGGTTGAAATAAGGTCAGTTGTGGTTTCAACATTGAAACAACGTTGATTCAACGTTTAAAGATGAACAGTTGAAAAACTTCCAGCACATGACCAACTTTCAACGTTGAAATATGGTTGAAATAAGGTCAGTTGTGGTTTCAACGTTGAAACAACGTTGATTCAACGTTTAAAGATGAACAGTTGAAAAACTTCCAGCACATGACCAACTTTCAACGTTGAAATATGGTTGAAATAAGGTCAGTTGTTTTAATGAAACAACGTTAAAAATGTTTAAAGGAGTCATGACCCACAATTTTCCCTTTTCCACGAGAATCAATGTATGTTATGATTGCCTAACGATTATACACTGGCCGGGAAGCCGATATTTAAAAGTGAAGCGTTTGTTTACCTCAGGGTTTGTAAAATAGCCCACGTGCACGCGCACTCAAATACGAGATTTTGATTTCTTCCTCGTCTTGACGTCAAGACGGGGCAGGATATACCATATATGGACACCGCAGCAGGAAGCTCCCCCTTCCCCTCTCCCCTTCATATTCAGCCGAGAAAGAGCTGCTCTGTGGTTGACTGCCAGAATCAACATTTAAATGTGTTTTCTCTACCAAGAACGGACCTAGCTATCAGAGACCAGTGGATTAAATTCATTTTTAATGACGCGGTTCCTTCAACCCTTCCCACTGGCTTATCGTGTTTGTGCTAAACATTGTAGGCCGAAATCCTTCACAAATTTGGGGCAATATCAGGCGAAGTTGGCATCGAATCTCTGGAAAAGCGCCATTCCAACAAAATTGCCGGGAATTGAAACGGTAAGACTGTGATTTTATTGCTCTACTGTGTGTAACAAACAGCATCTAACTGCTAATGCAGCTATTGTATGCTATTGCGTCTGTCACTAGACAAATAAACGAAAGACTTGAGGTGAAGTAATTGTTTATGTTCCCTGTAAACGGACTGCAAAAACGGACTTTTGACTGCATTATAATGATTTCTTTATTCAGAATATGATCTAGATTGCATAGGTTGATGTGTTCGGGGAATTTGCCAGTTAATAATAACATTTAAAGACCCTTAAATGAACGAAATGACTCGGAAAAAAGATCGAACAAGGGAGTCAGACACACTATCGTTCAATGAACGCGTCCAGGCACAACTCTGGCGGGAGTATTAGCTTCGAGGTATGGGGAATGGCTGCTAAAGTACTTTGCACAAAACAAATGACTGAGATCATCATGAATTCGGTTATTGTTTATTTATTGCCTAACGCTTACATGAGGCCCCGTCTAGTTTGTGTGTGTGTGTGCTCACGTCTTATATTTGTGTGTGTGTGCTGTGCTCACGTCTCATATGAGTAACTTTATGTGAGTGGATAGTTCATATACATGTATGTGTGACTAGTACTTAGTATATATGCAAGCGTGTTTCATATGTGTGCGTGAATGAAGTTTGATTTAAGCCCTAAACGGCGCCTCATACTTACACACTGGCCGGGAAGCCGGTCGCGTTCATTCACAACTTGCGCGATGATAGCTGTGTCTCATTTAGAAGGCCACGTCCTCCGGAGGTCGCATCCTCTGGAGGTCGAATCCTCTCTAGGATGCGTATAAGGAGTGTCCTTAACCCTGGGATTAAACGAGATGGCCTTCGTAGGATGGAAGGAAAAGGAAACAGGAAGTATCACATTGCTATGCCAACACATAGCGTCGTTGCGCTCTCACACTTGTTAAAGAAAAAAATATTAGGAAAATAATTTCTACATTTGGAAAGTAATTTGAAAAAAAAAAGTTTTTACTTGTTTTATTTTATTCAATGTTTGAGGAGCTAAACACTTGTAATCATGTTGACCACACTTGTTATTCAATTTTTTAAAAATGAAGAACTTTAAAATACTTACATTTAAACACCACATCTCCGCTTGTGTGTAGATCTGCCGCCGCCATTTTTTCAAATAAACAACGGTTATTTATGGCGACGCAAAGAATTGTGGGTTATCTGTAGCAGTGAAGGATACACCTCATGTATCCTTCGAATTCCTGTGAAAAAAGGTTGCATTCGAAGGTCGCATTCGGAGTGTGCTACTTGCTTTTCTGAAATGAGACAACCTCGATGAGTATGCAGCCTTTGAATGCAACCTTCGGAGGGCGCAGCCTTCTAAATGAGACACAGCGGATGTCAGTTTGTAATGATATGCTAAAGCGTTACCTGCGTTGTCAACCCCCCCCTTCCTGCAACCAACGTCCGTCCACGACAGCCAAAATATCGCATCAGATCTCGCGAGACAATAATGCCTTCAGAAATAAGGGTCTGAGGAGCTCTGTGCTTATTTTTTTCCACTTTTCTTTTTTAGAAGGGCCTGAAAGACTATAATACAGCAGTAGGTATCCAAGGTAATACGACGTTATGACTCCTTTAATGATAAATGGTTGAAAAAGGTTAACAAACTTTTAAATTATTTATATTATTTATTATTTAGCATTTTAAAATATTTTAGTCATGATACCTATTAAAAAATCTAAAGGTATATGTTAAATATTATCATCATTAACAACAATAAAACTAAATACACTTCGCTGCTTTATCACACTGAAACAACTCCTATTGGTAGTTTTATTTAATTACTTCGAACATGATTGGTTAATCTGGCTGTCATTCAGGAAACTGGACAATGAATCGGTTCGCGCCTTTCTTCATTTAAAAATAAGACCGTTATTGTCGTCTTTCTGTGAGTGAGGCGCTGACTGTGAGCTGCTGCTCGTTATAACCAAACTGTCTCTGTTATAACTGACTGCTCGGTCGGTCCCGAATAATTTAATATTTGCCTGTTAATTTTTTTTATTTTGAGCGAATTTGAGTCGTGATATGTCAAAGGAGAACAAAAACTGAACACAAGAAGGGTCAGATGTGTTCTGTGAGGTCCTGCAAACATACTGGCAAAATGAGGTAAGAAAATCGCTATCTTTATTATCTTTTGAAAATAGTAAAGTATAACCAGAGTTTACTAATAGGTAGCTTAAAGGACATGTAACCTGCAGATAAATAAATACCCGTGTGTGTATTTTTGCATTGCTTTATCACAGATGATCAAGTTAGATGCTCACCTACTGTGTTGCTGCTGGTAAGTTATGTGTTAATGTCTCTTTTAGAGATTTTTCCAAATTTTCCTGATATGAATCCCATGCATTAGGTGTGTTATATATGTTTTTATTCTAATAATAGTTTCAAAGTGTTTTCTGAAACATATAAGTGCAAATGTCGGTACAATTTTAATGAATTAATGAAGATTAATTTAAAAATGAATTAGGATTGTTTAAAGCAGTGGTTCTCAGTGCCAGGCCCCCTCTAGTGGTTACACAGGTGAATCACTAAATGAAATATTAATGTTAATACATTTTAATTTAATCTTTGAGTAAAGTTTTTTTGTTGTACATTTAAGTACAGTTAATGTACAGTAAAGTTATGTAACTTTTTTTATAACTTATTTTAATTTAAACTTTAAGTTTTAATTTACCTGTTCGTAAGCACAGTGTAGTGTTAATGTTCAAACTCTATTTCCCATGGTAAAGTGGCTGACAACAATAAATATTCTAATTAGAATAAAACTGCCTCATTTTTCAACTGTAGAGCTGTAGCTGAATAGTTAGGCCTAGTGAAGTGAAGTGAAGTGACATTCAGCCAAGTATGGTAACCCATACTCAGAATTTGTGCTCTGCATTTAACCCATCCGAAATGCACACACACAGAGCAGTGAACACACACACACACACTGTGAGCACACACCCGGAGCAGTGGGCAGCCATTTATGCTGCGGCGCCCGGGGAGCAGTTGGGGGTTCGATGCCTTGCTCAAGGGCACCTAAGTCGTGGTATTGAGGGTGGAGAGAGAACTGTACATGCACTCCCCCCACCCACAATTCCTGCCGGCCCGGGACTCGAACCCACAACCTTTCGATTGGGAGTCCGACTCTCTAACCATTAGGCCACGACTTCCCCAAATTAGGCCACGACTTCCCCAAATGAACTACCAGGGATGGAAATTAACTTTTTTGTCCACCGGCCACTGTGTCTGGTGGATTTCAAAATCTACCAGCCACTCAATGTTTTTACCAGCCACTTTCTTGTTTTTAACCGACAATGTGTAACTGCATGTGAAAATTAATACTACAAGATCTACAATACTTAAGCAGTTTATTTAATCTCAAATCTCAATGAAATACTGACATTTTCTCTTTCAGTGATGCTCAAAAATGCTGCTTAGGCAGTTTACTCGGTTTAGAAACTGCCGACTCTTGCTGAAGCAGCTCATTCTCTCAGCTCCGTAGCCCAACCGATGATACACCGCACTCAACTTTTTTAATGCACAGAAACATTTTTACGACATTCTAAACAGTTTTCGTACGCATTAATAATGTTGTATTTAATTCCAAAGGAAAGGATTCACCAGTATTTGTATGTGTATTTATTTATTTTATTATTTATTTGTGTGGTTGAGGGAACACGTGGAGAAAAGTCCCGTTCAACACTGTATCACTAAAAGAAATCCCGGCTCGCAAACTTTTACACCATCGACAAACAAACGCACAGAGTTTTTAATACATCATTTTATGTGTCTCAACACGCCAGAGCTGTCAAACATGTGTAGTGATACAATGTTGTTTCTACATAACAACCCTCTACGGACACCTTGGCAATTGAATCGTCATTGGCTAGTAATTATTTTAGTTTACTCGCCAGTCAGTCAAGCTTTATAATAAACAAGTATAATTTAAGAATAGAACTTTAGTAATTAGAAGTAAACTTGATAACCATGTTTGAATGCTTATTAGTCGTTTTAACTGAACATTTTAACTGGACTGATGGTGGTGCTTTTTTGGTCATTCAGTGTTTCTGTAAATAATAATAATAATTTGGGAATAAAAACTTTCAAAAAATACTGATAAGATGATAATAATAATACGATTCCTATTAATAAAAACTATAAAAACACACTAAGGATTACTAAGGATTAATGAGCTGCTGGATTCATGAATATTAATTAGGTTTTGTTTGTTCGCTCGAACTGATTTGCTGAAATCAAAACATGGATGATAATAGGGGAGCGCCAGCCAATGAGATTGCCATTCACGCATTAACTCCACCCACTACAGGAAAACCTGGCTGTTGTTAAAAGCTGAGGTCTTCCATAGGGAACGCTGTTATTTTGACAGGAAAATACAGCAAATAATATTATTTAAATGTAGCACGTCAATCCCCTCTCTCTTTCTCTCTTTCTCTATGTGAGTGTGAGAGAAAGCGACGACGATTTGTGCTCCTTAACACTAGCGTTTACGGTACATTATACAGGTGCGTTGCAGATCCATTGAGGGAGAATTTATTAGCCGTTGGCTAATATTAGACTTCATTTAGTAGCCAGAAGGAAGATTTAGTCGCATATGAGAGTGATTTACTCGCAATGTAGAGGGTTGACTTACTAGCCACAGAGCTAACTTCTGAAAAAGTGCTTGAAGACTGGAAATTAAATGCATCCCCCGGACAGCAGTTATTAGACACGCGACCGATAATACTGTTTGTTAGTTTGCTTATTATGCCGTTAAAAACAATAAGATAAACACAAACTGTCCATATAATCTAAAATGTTGCAGAATGCTGGAGGAAAATGAACTTACCGGGGTTTGACAGAGACGTGACAGTATGCGGAAACTTGTGTGAGATAAAAAACTCAACTCTTCACGCGATCTTGTATATCATGAGCGCGTGCTATAAAACGTACAGTAAATAACCAACAGATATATCACTCCGCCGGCAGCACTACTTCAGCTGCAAACACTGTACTGGGAACAACGGGACCATGTCGAGCCCGGTTTACACTGCGTTTCTCCACGGAGCTGCTTCGGATGATATTACACTTTATTGCGTGTTGTACACACACCAGGCTGGAAATTTTTTTTGTCCACCGGCCGGGTGAAACAGTATGCTATTGTTATTTACCCCCCATGGCTGCCGGTAGGTGAAGCGAGTTTACCCGCCGCAACACAAACACACCCGCATTTGGCTGGTGACGGGTGCTAATTTCCATCCCTGCCTACTACGCTGCTGAAATGTAATGTTGGTCATTATGGTGGAACTTAATATTTAATAACAAATATATTCTGAAGTGGTACTTGGTATAAAAAGTTTGAGAACCAATGGTTTAAAGAAATGGTATAAAATGATATCCTGCTTTTTAAGAACTTTTCAGTAAACCATTTCTTCTTTCCTCTTGTAGAGTCATCAAGGATCAGCTTGTTCTTGAAACATTGGTAAGAAATTGTTCATCTGCTCCACTGCACTGTCACTTCTGCTAGAGATGCTTTGAGCTTTTGTGATAGGGTTTGATTTTACTTAGTTTAATAAAAATGTACTTAATTAGATCTGACTTGTTTTCCTACACTGTAATGCTAGTGTTCTGGTTAAAACAGTGTAACTGGGGGCTCTGAAAACACTGCTTATGAATAATTGGTGAATTGTAAACTTTCATCTGAATACATTAAGTGTTTAATGAATAGTGTTGTCCACTTTGTTTCCAACCTCACTGTTACTGAACTGTAAAGTGAAAATATTGTGTGATTTATTTTGTATTCAGTTTTCAGTTAAATATATTGCACAATATCAAAGTTATTGTGAAACATTGTGAACATACCTAAACTCACTGGTTAATCTTATGTGTCCTCCAGAAGTTTGTGCTCTGCAAGTGAACGACGCTTTGTGGTGCCATCCTAAAGAAGTTCACAATCACTCTCACGGACCTTTTCCTGGACCGTGTCCAGCTGCTGGAATCACCTCCCAATCTCAATTCGTACAGCTTTGAGTCTTTACTCATTTTCAAGAAACATCTAAAGACCAATCTTTTTCGCCTGCACTTAACCAGCTAATACTAGCACTTTTCCTTCTTTTCTTGTCTTTCATATTTAAAAAAACACCTGGCTATGTGTTCTGTACTACACTAACTGAGACTTGTCATGGCACTTGTATACTGTTGTTGTTCTCTTGTTGACCTGACTGCTTCTATTGTTCTCATTTGTAAGCCGCTTTGGATAAAAGCGTCTGTTAAATGATTAAATGTAAATGTTTATACAGGACGGTACAGAAAGTGCACAAGTGGGAGAGAGTGGAGGGGACGGCGTCAGAAAGGACCTAGCGCTGGGACTCTTTCAAGGATCACCCGAAGCACAACCACACTATATGCACGAGGCTGTTGGTTCTAACATTTAAGAGTCCCCTTTGGTAGAAATCTCATTCCGCATTCCCCACAGGAAAGAAGACACAGTCCGGGGGGTTCCCCTTAGAACCCCCCCCCCCCCCCCCCCACACACACACACACACACTGGGGTGCCCTCTCTAATGCTGGGCCTTTGGAATTGTCCTAATCTTCCCTCCCCTTACAGCGTTCCTGGTTGAAGGTTCCCTTCTCAAACTGTGCAACACATTTTCACTGCACAGATGTACACATCTCTTTTCATGAGACACATTACTAAAACATGTTTTTTTTTTACAGAAACTGTAGTTTTCCACCAAAATAAAAGATCAACTGGTTTCAGTCATAAAGGTACAAGGGTTTCTCTTGCAAGTGCTGCAAAAAATATGCATTTATATGCCAAATTATTTTTAAAAAACCTTTAAATATTATTGTATTTGGATTGTTCTACTACATGTTTTTAACATTACATCTATGCATACTCTGCAAAAATAAAGTTTGGGATTATTTTCATCTGTTTTATACAGTATGTTTCCAAAATTAAACTGCTGTTTTACAGTTTTGAGCATGTGATAGTTTATTGAAGTTGATTGTAAAGCCATTGCTGCCCGTCATTTGATTGTTAGCCTTTGTCATGTGCAGTGTTGATCTAAATGCAAACTAGGATCTAATTGAACATAAAAGTGTGTATTTATACATGGTGCCAGGTACAACGGTGAAACAACATCGTGTTCTCAACGTTGATTAACTTTTCAAAATCAACACCTCATTCCGCGTTAATCCAAGGTCTGCAGAACGACCCTAATTCACCCGTGATGAAGGTTAGACGGTGAAACAGTGTCGCGATTTCAACAGTGAATCACGACGTTGATCCAATTTGCAAAATCGAAAGGTAATTCAACGTTGATTCAACCATGGTATCTGACGTTGTTTCAACGTTGAAATGCCGGCTGGGAAATGATTCGCGAACCCGCTTTGAACTCCCGATCTGATTCAAATGATTCGCGATCCCGCTCCGAACTCCCGATCTGATTCAAATGATTCGCGATCCCCAAACTGACTCATCCCAGCCGGCACATGACCGACCTTCAACGTTGAAATAAGGTCAGTTGTGGTTTCAACGTTGAAACAACGTTGATTCAACATTTAAAGCCGAATGGTTGAAAAACTTCCAGCACATGACCAACTTTCAAGAATGGATGTACACATGCCACAGTACCATTTCAGTAGGTGGAACATCATATTTGTAGTTTATACTACCGTTAAAAGTTTGGGGTCAGTAAGATTTATTACATCTTTGAGAGAAGTCTCTTCTGCTCACCAAGGCTGCCTTTATTTTATCAAAAGGAAGTAAAAAAACAGTAATATTGTGAAATATTACAATTTAACACAAGTTTTCAAGGTGAATATATTGTGAAATGTAATTTATTTCTGTGATCTAAGCTAATTTTTATTACTCCAGTCTTCAGCGTCACATGATCCAAGTCAAGTCAGTTTTATTGTCACCGCACTACAGCACATGTGCCTTGGTGAGTGAAATTCGTTTGAGCTTGCTCCAGAAATGGCAGAAACAATGAACTTATAACCATACAGACTTCAACAGGTGAAAATGTGCAATATGCACATACATATACTCAGTGCACACAGTGTACTATTAGACAAACTTACAGTTAACACTACACATTATACGCAATATGTACATACATAAAGTTAGCACTACAGATTAAACACTATACACGGAATTTACACTGTACAATGTACCATATGTACTATACAATGTACACTATACACAGAATGTACACGTCCCACATTATGTAAACATATATAAGCATAAAAATATGCTAAGGTGAAACAGAGTGTACGTAAACTGGATACAGAAATGTCATGGATGTGCATTGGATGGTATCCAGCGGAAACATGTAGGGTATTGTATTAAATGCAGTGTGTATGTGTAGTCCAGTGTTGAACTGTTGGAGTTAAAGTGCAGTGTGGCATACCATATTGTGGGAGTGTGCTGTAGGGTGTATTAGTTCTGACTGTTCATTAGTCTGATAGCCTGAGGGAAAAAGCTCTCCCTCAGTCTGCTTGTGCGGGATCGGATGCTGTGGAGACGTCTTCCTGAGGGCAGCAGAGAGAGCAGTCTGTGGGACGGGAGGCTGGAGTCACTGATGATCCTCCGGGCTTTCCTTATGCACAGCCTGGTGTAGATGTCCTGGAGTGAGAGAAGCTCACCTCCAATAATGTGGCTGGAAGTTCACACGACCCTTTTCAGAGCTTTACGGTTTCCAGCGGTGCTGTTTCCAAACCAGACAGTGATGCAGCCCGTCAGGATGCTCTCTATTGTGCAGGTGTAGAATGATCTGAGGATACTGGGGCTCATTCCAAACTTCCTCAGCCGTCTCAGGGAGAAGAGGCGTTGATGTGCCTTCTTCAGCACTGCGTCAGTGTGTATGGACCAGGTGAGATCCTCACTGATGTTAACGCAGAGGAACTTGACGCTGCTTACCCGCTGCACAGGTGTCCTGACGATGGTGATGGGTGTATATTCTGCTCTGTCTCCTGAAATCCAGCACCAGCTCTTGGTCTTGTCGATGTTGAGTGAGAGGCTGTTCTCTTGACCCCATTTAGTCAGGGTCCTCACCTCCTCTCTGTAGACTGTCTCATCGTTGTTGGTGATCAGGCCTATCACCGTTGTGTCATCAGTGAATTTGATGATGACGTTGGAGCTGTGTGTGGCTGTACAGTCATGTGTGTACAGGGAGTACAGGAGCGGGCTGAGGACACAGCCCTGAGGAGCACCAGTGTTCAGGGTCACCAGGATGAAGTATTGTTCAAGTCAAGTCAAGTCACCTTTATTTATATAGTGCTTTAAACAAAATACATTGCGTCAAAGCAACTGAACAACATTCATTAGGAAAACAGTGTGTCAATAATGCAAAATGATAGTTAAAGGCAGTTCATCATTGGATTCAGTGATGTCATCTCTGTTCAGTTAAATAGTGTCTGTGCATTTATTTGCAATCAAGTCAACGATATCGCTGTAGATGAAGTGACCCCAACTAAGCAAGCCAGAGGCGACAGCGGCAAGGAACCGAAACTCCATCGGTGACAGAATGGAGAAAAAAACCTTGGGAGAAACCAGGCTCAGTTGGGGGTCAGTTCTCCTCTGACCAGACGAAACCAGTAGTTCAATTCCAGGCTGCAGCAAAGTCAGATTGTGCAGAAGAATCATCTGTTTCCTGTGGTCTTGTCCTGGTGCTCCTCTGAGACAAGGTCTTTACAGGGGATCTGTATCTGGGGCTCTAGTTGTCCTGGTCTCTGCTGTCTTTCAGGGATGTAGAGGTCCTTTCTAGGTGCTGATCCAGCATCTGGTCTGAATACGTACTGGATCCGGGTGACTGCAGTGACCCTCTGATCTGGACACAGACTGGATCTGGTGGCTACGGTGACCTCGGAACAAGAGAGAAACAGACAAATATTAGCGTAGATGCCATTCTTCTAATGATGTAGCAAGTACATAGGGTGTTATGGGAAGTGTTTCCGGTTCCGGTTTACCTAATTAATGCAGCCTAAAAATCCTTTAACGGATTTGGATAATAAAAGCATATTAGTATGTTATGTGTAAACCAGGTTAAAGAGATGGGTCTTTAATCTAGATTTAAACTGCAAGAGTATGTCTGCTTCCCGAACAATGTTAGGTAGGTTATTCCAGAGTTTGGGCGCCAAATAGGAAAAGGATCTGCCGCCCGCAGTTGATTTTGATATTCTAGGTATTATCAAATTGCCTGAGTTTTGAGAACGTAGCGGACGTAGAGGATTATAATGTAAAAGGAGCTCATTCAAATACTGAGGTGCTAAACCATTCAGGGCTTTATAAGTAATAAGCAATATTTTAAAATCTATGCGATGCTTGATAGGGAGCCAGTGCAGTGTTGACAGGACCGGGCTAATATGGTCATACTTCCTGGTTCTAGTAAGAACTCTTGCTGCTGCATTTTGGACTAGCTGTAGTTTGTTTACTAAGCGTGCAGAACAACCACCCAATAAAGCATTACAATAATCTAACCTTGAGGTCATAAATGCATGGATTAACATTTCTGCATTTGACATTGAGAGCATAGGCCGTAATTTAGATATATTTTTGAGATGGAAAAATGCAGTTTTACAAATGCTAGAAACGTGGCTTTCTAAGGAAAGATTGCGATCAAATAGCACACCTAGGTTCCTAACTGATGACGAAGAATTGACAGAGCAACCATCAAGTCTTAGACA
Source organism: Carassius carassius (assembly GCF_963082965.1). Classification (NCBI taxonomy): domain Eukaryota; kingdom Metazoa; phylum Chordata; class Actinopteri; order Cypriniformes; family Cyprinidae; genus Carassius; species Carassius carassius. The sequence continues at coordinate 280,715 of NC_081783.1, read as the reverse complement.
GTGTTCTAGGTTATTACAACCAGAGTTTTTAGGTCCTATAATTAACACCTCTGTTTTTTCAGAATTTAGCAGTAAGAAATTACTCGTCATCCAGTTTTTTATATCGACTATGCAATCCATTAGTTTTTCAAATTGGTGTGTTTCACCGGGCTGCGAAGAAATATAGAGCTGAGTATCATCAGCATAACAGTGAAGGCTAACACCATGTTTCCTGATGATATCTCCCAAGGGTAACATATAAAGCGTGAAGAGTAGCGGCCCTAGTACTGAGCCTTGAGGTACTCCATACTGCACTTGTGATCAATATGATACCTCGTCATTCACTGCTACGAACTGATGGCGGTCATATAAGTACGATTTAAACCATGCTAATGCACTTCCATTGATGCCAACAAAGTGTTCAAGTCTATGCAAAAGAATGTTGTGGTCAATTGTGTCAAACGCAGCACTTAGATCCAATAAAACTAATAGAGAGATACACCCACGATCAGATGATAAGAGCAGGTCATTTGTAACTCTAAGAAGAGCAGTCTCAGTACTATGATACGGTCTAAATCCTGACTGGAAATCCTCACATATACCATTTTTCTCTAAGAAGGAATATAATTGTGTGGATACCACCTTTTCTAGTATCTTGGACAGAAAAGGGAGATTCGAAATTGGTCTATAATTAACTAGTTCTTTGGGGTCAAGTTGTGTTTTTTTGATGAGAGGCTTAATAACAGCCAGTTTGAAGGTTTTGGGGACATATCCTAATGACAATGAGGAATTAATAATAGTCAGAAGAGGATCTATGACTTCTGGAAGCACCTCTTTCAGGAGCTTAGATGGTATAGGGTCTAACATACATGTTGTTGGTTTAGATGATTTAACAAGTTTATACAATTCTTCCTCTCCTATAGTAGAGAATGAGTGGAACTGTTCCTCAGGGGGTCTATAGTGCACTGTCTGATGCGATACTGTAGCTGACGGCTGTTAATTTAGCCACTGTATTGAACAAATACCTGGGGTTATGTTTGTTTTCTTCTAAAAGAGAAGAAAAGTAATCGGATCTAGCAGTTTTTAATGCTTTTCTGTAGGATATGTTACTTTCCCGCCAAGCAATACGAAATACCTCTAGTTTTGTTTTCCTCCAGCTGCGCTCCATTTTTCGGGCTGCTCTCTTTAGGGTGCGAGTATGCTCATTATACCATGGTGTCAAACTGTTTTCCTTAACCTTCCTTAAGCGTAAAGGAGCAACTTTATTTAAAGTGCTAGAAAAGAGAGAGTCCATAGTTTCTGTTACATCATCAAGTTGTTCTGAGGTTTTGGATATGCTAAGGAATTTGGATACATCAGGAAGATAACTTAAAAAGCAGTCTTTTGTGTTAGAAGTGATGGTTCTTCGATACTTGTAACAAGAAGTAGAATTTACAATTTTGGCTATATGAAGTTTGCACAGAACTAAATAATGATCTGAGATATCATCACTTGGCTGAATAATTTCAACACCATCAACATCAATTCCATGTGACAGTATTAAATCTAGAGTATGATTTCGACAATGAGTAGGTCCTGAAACGTGTTGTCTAACACCAATAGAGTTCAGAATGTCTATAAATGCTGATCCCAATGCATCTTTTTCATTATCAACATGGATATTAAAATCACCAACTATTAAAACTTTATCTGCAGCCAGAACTAACTCGGATGTACAATCACCAAACTCTTTAATAAAGTCTGTATGGTGCCCAGGTTTGCCCTGTCAAAAATCTTCAACATTTTGTAGATTCTGCAAGGTGTATGTAAACTTTTGACCTTGTGTGTGTGTATACAGTATGTGTGTGTGTGTGTGTGTATGTACAATATGCATGCATACGTGTGTGTGTGTGTGTGTGTGTGTGTGTGTGTGTGTGTGTATGGCAGTAACATTTTTGTCCATATGTCATGTTTTTTTTTTTGCTTTGTTTTTTTAGAGACAAATGAAAAGGAGGGAACTGTCTTTTGTGATGTGGAGTTAGACGGAGGGCTCACATCTACCTCAAAAACAGCATTGCAGAGGACGTTCAGTGCATGGATCCTCTCCAAAATAGCACCATGGTGAAATCAAGGAGACAATTAGTTGAATAAAGTCGTTTGTGCTGTCTATGGGAGGGTCAGAGAGGTCTCAGAATTAATAAAAAATATCTTAATTTGTGTTCCAAAGATGAACAAGTTGTCTTACAAGTTTGGAACAACATGAGGGTGAGTAATTAATGACACAATTTTTATTTTTGGGTGAACTTACCCTTTAAGCTTAGTGAATATTATGTACAGGAAGCACTAGAAGTAGAGACTTGTACTGCTTGGGGTAGTTTACCAAATAAACCTATAGTTTAGCTTTTTTGTGCATAAATTATCAAAAGGAAAGAAAAGATGCACAATGGCACATCTTTTGCATTGTTTTTTGTAGTAATTCAATTGTTTTAATATGAATATTGTTTTAATAGAGTGCTCAGTACAGTAATTGTGTATACAGCTAAATCAGTACGTTAAACGTTTTGTTGTCTTAAGAGCTTCGTATAACAACTTAACAAAAAAAAATATCAGTGCCATAAGACAGTAAAATATTTAACTATCTTTTATGTAAGATGCTTGTAATGATCGCTTTAATGGTATTAATTATTTCATCTTAAATACAGTCATAATCTACTTATGTGATTTGTATTATCAGGTAACTGTACAAATACTGTGGTATATGGACATTACTTTTTTATTTGTAACAAAGAAACGTGCATTTTCTGTAAAGGTGTTCTGAAATATGTATTGTGAAAAGTACTATCCAAATAAACTAACTGTATTTGAATTCTAGATATGTATGCAACTTATTTGTGTGTGTTTTAGCATATATATATATATATATATATATATATATATATATATATATATATATATATATATATGAACTGGCCCAGATCCGGCACGGTACTGGACCAGATCCACATTAAGGCCAAATCATCATAAAGTAATCCAGAGCTGGCCCAGATGACTCAAATGATTCGCGAACCCGCTACGAACTCCCGAACTGATTCAAATGATTCGCGAACCCGCTTTGAACTCCCGAATTGATTCAAATGATTCGCGATACCCAAACTGACTCAAATGATTCGCGAACCCGCTATGAACTCCCAAACTGATTCAAATGATTCGCAAACCCGCTACGAACTCCCGTATTGATTCAAATGATTCGCGATACCCAAACTGACTCAAATGATTCGCGAACCCGCTTTGAACTCTCGAACTGACTCAAATGATTCGCGAACCCGCTATGAACTCCCAAACTGATTCAAATGATTCGCGTTCCCGCTCCGAACTCCCGAATTGATTCAAATGATTCGCGATATCCAAACTGAATCAAATGATTCGCGAACCCGCTTTGAACTCTCGAACTGACTCAAATGATTCGCGAACCCGCTATGAACTCCCAAACTGATTCAAATGATTCGCGATACCCAAACTGACTCAAATGATTCGCGAACCCGCTTTGAACTTTCGAACTGACTCAAATGATTCGCGAACCCGCTATGAACTCCCAAACTGATTCAAATGATTCACGATCCCGCTCCGAACTGACTCAAATGACTCGCGATCTCGCTCCGAAATCTCGGACTGATTCAAAGGATCCGCGAAGCCGCTCCGAACTCCCGAAATGACTCAAATGATTCGCGAACCCACTTTGAACTCCCGAACTGACTCAAATGATTTGTTTGAAAAAATGCGTTTGAACTGTGACGCTGATGTAATGACGTCACTGATTAACGGTAACGTCAGTGTATATTTAGGTTAAATAAAAAAGCCTATTTTCAATCATCCATTGAAAAATGACCAGCAAATCTTTTACAGAACTGTCAATGCTTCTCATCTACACATACATGTGTTATTAAAATCCCAAACTCTTCATGAAAAGCATAGTCTATAGCAGTGGTTCCCAACCTTTTTCAACTCGCGGCCCACACAACCAAACACGTATGTTTGCGCGGCCCACTTCAAAAAAATTAACTGACCCCGCTATTGTTCTTTACAAATGATTCGCGATCCCCAAACTGACTCAAATGATCCGCGATCCCGCTACGAACTCCCGAACTGATTCAAATTATTCGTGATCCCCAAACTGACTCAAATGATTCCCCAGATAGCAAACTGACATAGAATCAACATAGAATCATCGTTTCTCGTGGCGTTGAAACGACGTTGATCTGCGACGTCGATCCAACATCGTTTTGCTCATCGGGTCAATGTTGATCCAACGCCAGACACGCCATTCCAAACTAACGGAAAATCGACGCAATTGGTTACGTTACCTAACGTTGAATCGACGTTGATTTTCAGTTGGTTGAAACGACGTCAGAGAATCAATACGTTTTCAACATAAAATCGATCTAATTGGTTTGCTTACCTAACGTTGATTTCATTTGGGTAAAACTACTTTACTATTAACATTTTCTGCTTGTTTTAAAAATCTCACATACTTACTACTAAATAAATTAGCCTGTATAAGTAAAACTTTATTAAACACATCACATTCAGTCACAATTTCTTTATTATTTATACAATACAGTTTATACACAGTTACAAATACAAATGTGTAGAGCACAACCCTTCTAAGTCTAGCAAAGAAAATGTTTTTACACACAAATACACACACAAATAGGTATAAAGTATATTATAGGCTAATATAAATTGTGTCAAGTAACAAATTAAAAGCTACATTCAACTTCATTCAGATCTGACCCTGATCAACACACCGTCTGTAACTGTCAACTGCTTTCACTGATGTGCTGTGAAGTAGATTTGCTGACAAGTTCCTCCCCGAAAGTACATCGATATCACAGTGAAACTGTATTTTCATAGAGGATCGTTTAATAAAGTCACAATATTACTGTTACTGTATCTTAAATACACAGGACTACAAGCAGAAAATGTAGGAGCAAACCTTAAATCAGCCTGCAAACTTACCTTTTAGGACAATGATTACAATATAAGGATTATTTAGCAGCTTTGCATGTTCATCATAGTTTCCATCATCTGAAATCTTTGTGAGGTCTGGCATCTTCTGAAGTCTCCACATGCGAGGCTGGAGAAACAGGAAAACAAAAGGAGGAAGATTAGCATAGCTGTTCATACTTCACACAAAAGAGGATTTATTTCATCACATTTAACAGAAGTGAAACATTATGAGATGTTTTCTTTGTGAATACATGTTAAAATGTCATTGAATGTTCACAGTGAGCTTGATTGACAGGTGATCTGACCTATCATAACGCCAATACTGCCATCTTGCCTGACAAACAAATTACCATATTTTCCGCACTATAGGACGCATCTAAGAGCCTTAAATTTTCTCAAAAATCAGGCGTGCATCAGATAATCCGGTTTATTGGATTAGAGAGAATTCCTGAGAGGGAACCCGGCATGTTTGATGAAGAAAGCTGTTCAATTCAGACACAGAAGATGAGGACTTTGATGGATCTGTGGGAGAAGATTGATTAAAAAATAATGTGAGTGGATTGTTAAATAGTAGAATAAAGTTCAACTTAACTCACAGTTTTGAGACTGCGCTTTATAATCCGGTGCGCCTTATGGTGCAGAAAATACGGTAGACAGGACAGTAGATTAACTTCGGTGGACTTAAACTTGAAAAATGTTGTATAAAGACGTGTGACATCTTTTATTTTGTGCTTCAATTAAATATGAATCAATCGGTTCATGTGTGCTGCTTGAACTGAGGCGCTACAGCGATCTGTAACACATTAAAAGAGCACAAAACACTATTTATTGTTTGAATTTCTTTTACCAAAAAAAGTTGCCAAATTTGAAAGCTGAAAACTTGTTTCATACCAGAAGTGACCTTCTCTGTCTTCTTCTGTCAGTGTGTCGTCAGTTTCCTCTTTGGTCCACGATGTATTTTTCGCTGTGAGAACAAGGTGTGTACTGTGAGAGCAGCATGGCTTGTCAGACATAGCTACAGTTTTTAAGGAGGGGGGGGGGGGTTTGCGAAGGGTCAGTTGATTGCTATGATCAAAGAAGATTTTTCAGCATTACTTCAGTCTTTAGTGTCATATGATCCTCCAGAAATCATTATAATATGCTACTTTTTGCCAAAGAAACACTTCTGATAAATATGAATGTTAAAAAAACAGCTGTTTTATATTTTTGTGTAAACCGTTTATAACAGCATAGAGTTTATTTATCTATTTTAAAGCTTGATTGTTATATAGACCCCAAACTTCTAAATGGTAATGTACACTACATTTTTAAAAAGAAATTCTTATTTTTATTCAGCAAGGACACATTAAATTAATCAAAAGTGAGTGTCAAGAAGAAATTTCTATTTATCAAAGAATTCTAACACATTCATATATTGAGCAGCACAACTGTTTTCAACATTGATGATAATCAGAAATGTTTCTGAGCAGTAAATCATCAGATTAGAATGATATCTGAAGATCATGTGACACTGAAGACTGGAGGAATGATGCTGAAAATAGGCTCTGTGCACAAACGTAGTGACGAGGTTCAAGAGTGGAGCTCTGCAGACAGACCCATCTCGCGAGGGCGTGCAGATGGCGACGAGAGCGGGAAGAGCGGAGTGTAGCTCTGCACACGCTGCAAAGGAAAGACAACGTGGCGGGTTAAGCGACAGCTGTGGTGTGAATGAAGAGAATGAAGGGGTTAGTTTAGATGAAGAAGATGAGTCTAATAGCATGAATTTTGGTGACTGGTCTCAGGCTGAACAGATGTCTCAGAAACATAAAGACAGAGGCTCAGATTCTGAGGAGTTCGCCGGAGGAGGAGAAGGAAGGAGTAAAACGATGAGGAAAGAGGATGAGTACAAAGTTATCTTGACGTTTGAGGCAATGGGTGAAATGAGTAATCCAATGCGATTAACAAAGGTACTTAGGAAAAAAATTGGGGAAATTAAATCAGCCAGATACTTAACCAACAATCGGGTAATTGTGATATGCATGAACAAAAAACAACATGATGTGGCGACTAAAATGAAGGAGTTAGGAGGACAAGGAGTTAAATGTCATGTGCCTGGCGAGGTGAATGGCATTAAAGGGGTGATTCCTGGAGTTCCAATATCTTTAACAGACGAGATATTAAGAAACCAGTTAATCAGCGAAAAAGTAATTGATGTGAAGAGATTGATGTCTAACAGAAACGGGAAAAGAGAACTAAGTACAACGGTGATGATAACAGTGAATGGGAAATTGCTTCCAGAAAATGTTAAGATGGGATATGTGTGCTACCCAATTAGGCCTTTTATAAAACCTGCATTGAGATGTTTCAATTGTCAAAGATTAGGCCATGTAGCAGAAGTATGCAAGGGAAAGAAACGCTGTTGTAAATGTGGGGGCGAACATGGTTATGGAGAATGTGGGGAGCTAGTAGAGCCTAAATGTTGCAACTGTGGAGGTCCACACAGTGCAGCATATTTAGGATGTGTAGCGCAGAAACAAGCTGTGGAAGCAATGAAGTACAAATCAGAGCACAATGTTTCCTATGCACAAGCAGTAAAGAAGGTTCAAAATGAACAAGGAAATAGAAGTTGTGAGATACCTCAGGCAAAGGAAACTCCAAACAAGGGTACAGAAAGGTATAAAACAAATGCTGATGCAAGTATGCTTATGATTAGCAAAGTAAGTTTCATTGCATTTATTGCTGAAGTCATCAACTGTACAGCACAAACAAACAAACGAACAGAGAAATTGAAAATCATCATATCTGCAGCAGCTCGTCAGCTGGGAATAACAGAAGTAACAGTTGAGAAAATTCAATATCTATTAGGACAAGCTGAGAATAATGCAAGCTCTCAGGAAACCCCAGATAGACAAAGACTTAATATATGACATTTAAGAGAGTACAATGGAATGCTAGGAGTCTGACTGCGAATGGGCAAGAATTTAAGAAGGTTGTACATGAAATGACAGACCGTCCTGATTTAATATGCATTCAGGAGACATGGCTTAAATCGCACTTAGACTTCGTTATTCCAGGGTACTTATCTATTAGGAAAGACAGATCAAGAACAACAGGTGGAGGGTGTGCTATATTTATTAAAAATGGGGTGGCATATAGGGAAGTAAAGGTAGAAACACAATATGAATGTATTAAGGTGGAATTGTGGACATCATTAGGAAAAGTAACAGTAATAAATTATTATAACCCATGTGAACAAATAGCTTTAGTGGAGCTGAATAACATCTGGAGTAAAGAAGAAGGGATAGGGATATGGTGTGGGGATTTTAATGCACATAGTGTGGTATGGGGAAGTTTAAACTCAGATAAAAATGGCACAGTGGTAGAAGAATATATGGAAGATAATCTGTTGGTTTGTTTAAATGATGGAAGTGGGACGAGGTTTGACATCAGGAAACAAATAAAATCATGCGTAGATTTAACAATGGTTTCAGCATCAATAGCAGTAAAATGTCAATGGGAGGTGTTAGAGAAGACATCAATCGGGAGTGACCACTTCCCAATAATTTGCACGGTGGGTTTGGAAATGCAAAGGAGTATGATGATAAAACAATATAGATGGAAATTTGAAAAAAGCGGACTGGGAAAAGTATAATAGAATATGTGAGTCAGAACTAAGGAGCTATAGTACAGAGGATGATATTGATAAGGGTACAAAAAAGTTAAGTTTGATTTTAGTCAAAGCAGCAGAAGGAAGTATACCTAAGGTTGAAGGAAATGGGAAGAAAAAAGCTGTTCCATGGTGGAACGAGGAATGTAGTAAATCAATTAAAAACAGAAATAAAGCATTTAAAGTGCTGAAAAGGACACTGACACCAGAAGCAGTAATAGAATATCAAAGGGAAAGAGCAAAGGCAAGGAAAACAATTAAACAGGTAAAAAAGAAATACTGGAGAGATTATTGTAGTTCTATAGGGAAGGAAACTGAATTAGGAGAGGTATGGAATATGTTAAAGAAAATGATTGGAATATATATGTAGTGGGTCAGGTGGTGAGTTTGGGAAGTGTACCTTTAAGGTTTGCTGATTATTGGGATCAGGTGGCGTAAGTGACGTGTCCCTTTAAATGTGGGGAGATATGAACAGGAAAAACATGCGGTGTGAGTTGAAGGGTGAGTCTTATTGTGTATCAGTTGTGCAAACGGGAGGAGCTCGGTCTGACAGCTGCTTTTATGGTGTTCAGTAAATGGAACCAGCAGTGACTATCTTATAGAGACTTGCTTTCACAATAGCAAGTGATTGGACGCAGGTGTTGCAGCAATGTAAGTAACGCAAGTCTTGCTGGAAGTTCATGCCGGTTTGTTGTTGATATTTAATTCATTGAGCCGCTTAACACAGCTCTTTGTTTGTTTTGTAGCTCGGGCTGGTATCTGCATTTATGGTGTCCAGTAAATGGTACCAGCAGTAGAGCACGTACAGAAACTTGCGGTCATCATAGTAAGGAGTGATCTTACACAGGTGTTGCGCTCAACGTAAGTGGCGCAAGTCTTTGTGGAAGTTCACGCCAGTTCGTTGCGTGATATTAAAGTCATTGAGCCGCTTACCACAGCTCATTGTTTGTTTGTTTTGTAGCTCGGTCTGGGGTCTGTGTTTATGGTGTCCAGTAAATGGTACCAGCAGTAAAGAGCTTACAGAACTAGCGTAGTGATCTTACGCAGGTGTTGCAGCAACGTAAGTAACGCTGACCTTTTTTTTTCCTTTTAGATAAAATGTATAATTGTTAGCGCTGATTGTTTCCTGTTTTGTTAATATGTATGAATAGAAGCAACAATAGAGAGTGTGCACAGCTTTCAGTCATCCACATCGTTTAATTAAATTGCTATGGGGCATACGACTTTGATGCAAAGAAAAATGTAAGTTTTATCCAGCTTTTTGCCTTAATTTTCTAATCAGTTATTTTAAATTGTTATAGCATCATAAACCATCTTTACTTGTGATTTATAGGAGGATTGCCCACGTCGGTCACTAGCCACTGTTTTTCCTGAGCTTAATCATTGTTTTATTTTTGTGTGTGTATGTGTGCGTCCTGAGGAGCGGCTACTACCAGTGATGACTTGGATCTAGTTGGGCTTAAGCCATTCTAACATTCGGCCTATGGGCATTGTGCAATATTTCACTTGGAAACAGTATCCATTTTGTAATGTAATGTTCACTAGTGAAGTGTGAAATGCTGTGTTGTGTCTGTATGGTAGTATTGGTTTGGAGTATTTCTTGCAGTGTTTGAGTGTTCTGTGAGCAGTACTTATTTAGTAGACTTTATGCACTGTAGATTTGATATTGTTAGACTTTATATCCTGTATCCATGCACTATGATGCTTTAACTCACTGTGATCTATTTATTGTAAAATTGCTTACTGTTACCTGGAGGGAATATTTGTCTATTTTTACTGCCAATCATTATATTGATTGTTTAATAAATTTATAATTGAGTACATCAGTCCCATGTCCCTTCCTTCACTGGATACCACCTGCCTCAATATCTAAGAAGGGAGTGTGGGTTTTTGGGGTTTCTAGTTTATCTATACAAATTTGGGTGTGAGCGCCCCCTGGGGGTTACATATAAAACCAGAAATATGCCAGTACTTTCAGGAGAAGGAAGGACAGCTGTTACAGAAAAGGATAATGCAGAATTATTAGTCAAAACCTTTCAGAAAGCACATAGTAAAGAAAATCTTGATGAAAGTTACAGAATAAAAAGACAGGAAATTTTAAATCAACATCAGGACATTTATAATAAACGACCTGATGGCGAAGCAGCATTGGATACTGATTTTAAAATATGGGAACTTAAAAGAGTAGTACACAAAATAAAACAATAAGCACCTGGACAAGATGGAATTTATTATATTATGATTAAATATGCAAATGATAAAATACTTAAAGTATTATTGGATTTATATAATAAGATATGGGTAGAAGGAAGAGTGCCGAAGTCATGGAAACATGCAATAATAATTCCTATAGCTAAACCAGGTAAAGATGCATCGATAGCAGGGAATTACAGGCCAATTGCACTTACATCAAATCTATGTAAATTAATGGAAAAAATGATTGTAAATAGATTTAATTTATATACTTGAGAGTAAGGGAGTATTGGCACCTAATCAATATGGTTTTAGGAAAGGTCGATCAACATTAGATGCTTTGGTAAAGCTGGAAACGGATATAAAAAAAGCTATAGCAGTTAAAGAGGGATTCGTGGCAGTTTACTTTGATATGGAAAAGGCATATGACATGTTATGGAAAGAGGGGTTACTTATTAAAATGAAGAGAATTGGAATAGAAGGAAGAATGTTTAATTGGGTTTTAAGTTTTTTATTTGACAGAACAATTCAAGTTCAAGTCGGTGGTGAAGTATCTCAGATCAAAAGTGTGGAAAATGGAACACCTCGGGGAAGTGTAATTAGTCCTATATTATTTAATATTATGATAAATGATATTTTTGGAAATGTGGCACCAGGAATTAGCACTGGATTATACGCAGATGATGGAATCATGTGGAAAAGAGGAAGGATATCTTTTAATACAGATACAATTCAGGAAGCCATAGAAATAGTTGAAAAGTGGTCAGTCGAATGGGGATTCAAATTTTCAATATCTAAAACGTGTTATCAGATATTTACTAGGAAGAAAATTAAAGGGAAGAAAAGGTTAAAATTATATGGGGCTTCTTTAGAGAAGGTGTCAAAATTTAAGTATCTAGGATTGTGGTTTGATGATAAATTAACCTGGAAGGATCAAATAGATTATATATTAAAGAAATGTGCTAAAGTTTTAAACCTAATGAGGGCAGTAGCAGGACAAGACTGGGGGGCTGACAAACAGTCATTAAAGGGCATTTATGTTGGTCTTATGCGATCAACACTAGATTATGGATGCATTGTTTATGAGTCAGCATCATCAACGTTGCTAAAGAAACTAGATGTCATGCAAGCTAAGGCATTAAGACTTATTATAGGAGCAGTTAAAACCACGCCAATTGCAGTATTGCAAGTAGAAACATCACAAATGCCATTATATATAAGAAGACAGAAATAAGCTATGGCATACTGGATAAATCTTCAGGGACAAAGGGATAATCATCCTGTAAGGGAAGTCCTGAATGACTGCTGGGAAATTTTAAATGTAACCGGTAAAGGATTTGCTTGGAAAATAAAGGGGTGGGTTAATGAAGGTGGTTTAGAATTGATATCGTTTGCTCCAGTAGTGATAATGTCCCCAATTCCACCTTGGCTAATAGCACAACCTGAAATAGATACACAATTACACGAGAATAGAAGGGAAATGAGTGAAGCTGTTAGTTTAATTACATATGTAAGTGAATATATCAAAAACACACATTATTCATTTCTTCAAATATACACAGACGGATCAAAGAATGTAGATAATGGCAGGACAGGGGCTGCCTTCTATGTTACAGAGTTTGAGGTGAAAAAGGCTGGAAGAATAACAAATGGTACATCAATATATACGGGTGAGATGATAATGATTTTAATGGCACTTGAGTGGGTCTATGAAGTTAGACCTGATAAAGTAATAATATGTACTGATTCAATGGCTGTTCTTAACAGTCTACAATCCTTCGAAACAAATAGAACTGACATTTTAATAGAAATCATGATCAGGTTGTACAGTTTAAAACTGAATGAGAATTATAATTCGATTTATGTGGGTACCAGCACATGTGGGAATTCAAGGGAATGAGGAAGCAGACAAAGTAGCAAAAGAATCATTAAAAATGGAAGAACCAAATATAAACATATCACTCAGTAGATCAGAAGGTAAACAGTTAATTTTAGAAGCGTGCAATAAAAAATGGCAGACAGATTGGGATACATGTCATAAGGGGTGGTATTTTTATAGGATTCAAAAAACGGTAAAGAAAAGCAAAATAAGTCTCAATTTAAGTAGAAGAGAACAAATTATTTTTACACATTTACGAACAGGACATTCTAATTTAAATACACTTTACACATTATAGGGAAGCACAACACAGGTTTATGTGAGGTTTGTTTGGTAGATGAGACGGTAGAACATGTTTTTAAGGAATGTAAAGCATATGAAGAAGAAAGGAGGATTCTTAAGGAAGATCTTCAAGCAGTAGGTTGCCGGGAATTCAATATAACTAATATATTAAATGATAGTTCAAATTCAAGGAAACAGATAAATGTAGTCATAAAATTCATCAAGAAGTGTGGGTTATATTATAGGATATAGAAATTAGTTCATTCTTTTCACACTCCATCACAGTAGGTGGCGGTATGCACCTCTGAAGTTGGTTCGCAACCCGCCATAAAACCAAAAGAAGAAGAAGAACGTAGTGACGAGATGGAAGGAAGTAGCGTAGATTCCGGAAGTGATCCGGAAATGGAGGATGTGGATAGTGGAGGCGGCGAGAATGGAAGTAGTAAGTGGAGTGTAGTAGAAAATCGGAAAAGAAAGAAACAATCTTCAGAATCGGGTAGTGAGAAAGGAAATCTCCAGACTAGAAGAAGGAAAGAGGAATATAAGGTATTGTTGAAGTTTGTTGACTCTGTAAATGCGATTAATCCGTTGAAGCTGACGAAAACATTGAAAGAAATGATAGGGACAGTTGAAAGCATTACGACTTTGAGGGATGGCAATCTGTTGTTGTTTTGTAAAGACAGTAGGCAGCAAAAATCAGCTCTGGGTATAAAATCGATGATTGGACATAAGGTGTTGTGCTCGATACCGGAAGAAAAGAATTGGGTTAGAGGTGTTGTAACAGGGATTCCGACAGATGTCACGGAGGAGAAGATTAAAAGAAATATCACGGGAGCAGCAGTAAAGTTTGTTAAACGGCTCAAGTGTGTTAGAAATAACGAGAAGATGGATAGCCTCTCAGTAATGATAAACTTTGATGAAAATAAAATGCCAGAGAAAGTTTATTTAGGATTTGTAAGATATGCAGTAAGACCATACGTTCCTCCGCCGCTAAGATGTTATAAGTGTCAAAAATTCGGTCATGTAGCGGCAGTATGCAGAGGTAAGCAGAGATGTGCGCGGTGTGGAGGTGAACATGAGTACGGCAAATGTGGGCAAGGTGTAAATCCTAAATGCTGCAACTGTGGTGGGGATCATAGTGCAGGATACGGTGGTTGTCAGGTACGGAAAAAGGCAGTCAAGGTTCAAAATGTTAGAACGACAGAAGGAATAACATACGCTGAGGCATTGAAGAAAGTAAACCAGATTCCTAAAACAAATGAAAATATGAATGAAGAAATTCATTCAAAACAACAGAGTAAAGAACAAAGAGATGAAAAGGTAGTAGTGGATGATAAAGTGGCATTTGTAACATTTATCGCTGAAGTAGTGAACTGTTCAGCTCAAACTGAAAGCAGGACTGAAAGAATTAAAATCATTATCAGAGCTGCAGAAAAGTACTTGGATCTGGGGAATGTTACTGTTGACATGATAAATGAAAGGCTCAAGATTCCAACATTAAATAGTCAAGCAGTAAATAGTCAGACAACATGTGGTGGATCTTAATGGTGTTATATATTTTGCAATGGAATGCAAGAAGTTTGATTGCAAATGGACAGGAGTTTAAGAAATTTATAGCAGACCAAGAGAAAGGCCCAGATATTATATGTATACAGGAAACTTGGCTTAAGTCACAATATAACTTTCTAATACATGGATATACTACTATTCGGAGGGATAGACAACAAGGGAATGGAGGTGGAGTAGCTACTTTTATAAAGCAAGGAATCGGGTATAAAACAGTTGAGGTAGATGGGGAAGTAGAAGTTGTGGTGGTGGAAATATGGGAAGGATCAAGGTGTATTAGAGTAATTAATTTTTACAATCCATGTGATAGGTTAAGCAAGGATATTCTAGAAAGTATAGGAGGAAATGAAAGTCAAAAAATGGTGTGGTGTGGTGATTTTAACGCTCATAGTTCAATATGGGGAAGCGCAAAAACAGATTATAATGGTAAGATCATTGAAGATATGCTAGATTGGGGAAGATTAGTGTGCATTAATGATGGAAGTCATACTAGAATTGATTTGAATAAGGGAAGGCATTCGGTATTAGACTTGACAATAGTATCTGAAAGTTTAGCGAGTAAATGTGAATGGAAAGTACTAAAACAAAGTACTGTAGGAAGTGATCATTTTCCTATTTGCAGTAAAGTTGGAGTAGATATAGAACAAAGAGTGGGGGAAAGAATGCCTAGGTGGAGGTTCAAGTCAGCGGATTGGGATAAGTATAAGGAGTTATGTGGAAGCAAAATGAAGGACATTAGTAAATGTATAGAAGATGTTGATGTTTTTAATAATGAAATATGCAAGGTTCTTCAGAGTACAGCAGTAGAAGTAATAGGTAAGAGGAAGGCAGGCAGCAGGAAGAAAGTTATGCCATGGTGGAACGAGGAGTGTAGTGAGGCAACAAAAAGGAGAAATAAAGCACTCAAGAAGGTAAGAAGGTCACTTAATTATAATGATTTAATAAGTTATAAAAGGGCACAAGCTATAGTGAGAAGAGTCATTCGGACATCTAAAAGAAATTATTGGAGGGAATTTTGTAATAGAATAGGGGAAGACATTGAAATAAGTGAGTTATGGAATATGATACGAAAGATGGGAGGGATACAAAGAGGTTACAACATACCTGTATTAGAATATAATAATAGACAAATTATATCTGAAAGCGGTAAAGCAGAGGTATTTGCAGAAACATTCGTTAAAATTCATAGTAATTCGAATTTATCAGAGGATGCGAGGAAAACTAGGGACCAGATACTAAGTAAATATCCTCATTTATTGGAGGAAAAGGGACTTTCAGGAAGTACAATGGATTCAGAGTTTAATTTGTACGAATTGAAAAAAGCGCTTGCAGGGGTTAAGCAAACATCTCCAGGCAGAGATGACATTTGTTATGAGATGGTAAAACATTTATCAGAGACAGCATTAGAGACAATTTTGAGGCTTTTTAATAAGGTTTGGGAGTTAGGAAAGTTACCAAATGACTGGAAGCATGGTGTCATAGTGCCAATTCCAAAACCAGGCAAAGATCATACACAGCCAAATAATTATAGACCTATAGCTTTAACGTCTAATCTATGCAAAATAATGGAGCGTATGGTCATGAGTAGATTAGTATATGTCATTGAAAGGGATAATATTTTATCACCTTATCAAAGTGGATTTAGGAAAGGACGTAATACAATGGACTCAGTACTGTGCCTGGAATCTGAAATAAGAAAGGCTCAGGTAAATAAGGAAGCTTTAGTTGGGGTATTTTTTGATGTTGAAAAAGCTTATGACATGATGTGGAAAGAGGGACTTTTAATTAAGTTAGAAAAAATGGAAATTAAAGGAAGAATGTATAACTGGATCAAGGATTTCCTGTTTAACAGAACTATACAAGTAAGAGTAAGTACTGCTTTTTCTCAGATACACACAATAGAGAATGGAACACCTCAGGGAAGCGTTAGTAGTCCAATTCTGTTTAATATTATGATTAACGACATCTTTACAAAGGTTGATAGGGGCATTGGAAGATCTTTATATGCGGATGATGGAGCACTGTGGAAAAGAGGGCGTAATGTAAAGAATGTGGAAAGATGTTTGCAGAATGCCGTTAAAATGGTAGAAAATTGGGCAAATGAATGGGGATTTCGGTTTTCAGTAGATAAAACGCAGGTAATTTGTTTTGCAAAAAGGAAAAGTAACCCTACCATTAACATCAGATTGTATGGACAAGAAGTGAAGCAAACAGCAGTTGTGAGGTTTCTGGGTATATGGATGGATTTGAAATTGAATTTTAGTATGCATATCCAGAAACTGGTTGACAAATGCAAAAAAGCATTAAATATCATGAGGTGTTTAGCAGGAGTTGATTGGGGAGCATGTCGCCAGTCTCTTAAAATAATATATTGTGCTCTAATAAGATCAGCAATAGATTATGGCAGTATGGTATATTGCACTGCATCCAAAACACAACTCGTAAAAATAGAGGCAATTCAGTCACAAGCTTTGCGAGTTTGTTGTGGAGCGTTTAGATCCTCTCCAATAACAGCAGTGCAAGTAGAGATGGGTGTAATGCCTCAAGTAATTCGTAGGCTCAAGTTAAAGATGAGGTATTTTATAAGTATAAAGGGACACTTGGACAGTCACCCAGTTAAAATGGTGTTGGAGGATTGTTGGGAATATGGACATAAAAAGTTATCAAGTTTTGGATGGAAGGCCAGTGAGGAAGCCCGGAGAATGGGATTAAGTGACTTCAATGTTGCTCCTACTGTGGCTAGGTCAGCAATTCCTCCTTGGTTTTTCCCAATGCCTTTGATTGATACTCAATTGCTTAAAGAAAAGCATAACAATACAAATGGATTAGGAAATTTTAATATACAGCAATACATTGATCAAAGTTATTATAGTGCAGTTCAAATATACACTGATGGTTCAAAAGATCCAGAATCTGGGAAAACAGCAGTAGCGGTATATATTCCACTTTTTAACATTAGAATAGCAAAAAGAATATCAGATTATCTTTCAGTATTCTCTGCAGAAATTATTGCAATATGTCTAGCGCTTCAGTGGATAGAAGAAATCCAACCAACAAGGGTAGTGATATGTACAGATTCTTTATCCGCACTAAATAGCTTGGAAAGTGGAACATCATCAGCAAGGCAAGACATGATAAATGAAGTAATGCAGAGTCTTTACAGAACAAGACAGTATGGACTTCTGGTGAATCTTGTATGGGTTCCATCGCATATGGGTGTGAAAGGAAATGAGGAGGCTGATAATCAGGCTAAACAGGCATTAAATCATTCACAAATTGACATTGAAGTGGCATTAAGTAAAACAGAAATTAAAGTGATAATAGCTAAACAAATACAGGAAATTTGGCAGAAAGAATGGAATGAAGGAAAGAAAGGTAGACATTTTTACTGCATTCAAGGAAAAGTTGGGTCAGAGAGAAGAAGATTCGGAAACCGGAAAGAGGATGTTTTAATAACAAGAATGCGTATTGGACATTGTTTATTAAATCAAAGCTTACAAAGAATTGGTAAACATGAGAATGGAAATTGTGACAAATGTGGGTTAGTTGAAAATATAGAGCATGTCCTTTTAGAATGCGAAGCTTATGAAAGAGAGCGGTCCCAGTTAAGACATGCTTTAAGAAGTGTAGGAATCAATGAGTTGACACTTCAGGTTCTCCTAGGACAAGGTGCTAAACAATCAAGAGTTTATCATGAGTTATTTATATTTTTAAAGGAAACAGGATTATTTAATAGGATTTAAAACTCCATTATGTGTAAATTTTATATGGATATATATATATAAAAAAAATATATTTTTTTTTTTTTTTTTTTTTTTTTTTTTTTTTTTTTTTTTTTTTTTTTTTTTTTAAAGAGTAGATCTAGTTTAAACTTCCTTTCCAAATATGCGCTTCACACTCCATATCAGTAGGTGGCGGGAATGCACCTTTTAAGTTGGTTTGCCAACCGCCATTAAATCCTAGAAGAAGAAGAAGAACGTAGTGACGAACTTCCGCTGTCGCCAGAAGTCGGCATATCTGTTTCCGGTTTACTTGCGCGTCGCCGAAAATGTGATTTTTTACTCGATGTCTCCAGGATCTTCCCAGAATAAGCGTCAGCGATGTTCGTCGCATTGTTGATGCCTGGTCCCCTGCTCCGACAAGCAAGAGGCAAGGGCTTTAAACTCTACATATCGAGTTATCTGCACAACTACGAAGGTAAGTACGTTATTTTAGTAATGTGGTGTGACTGCCGGCAGATAGCGCCTTAGCGGCAAAGCTAGTGTTTCATGTAACGTTAGTAGTATAGAAGTTTGTATTTCTTAGTTTTAAATGCAGACTGTTCGTAATTTTTTGTGATAATTGTAATATCAGTTGTATTAACTTGCTCTCCTCTCAGTTTCTAATAAAGTTCAGGGCACAGGTGAAGTCACTGTCAGGGCGTTGTGCTACAGGTCCATGAGGAAAGCAGAGAAACCTCACAGTTTGGGTGTATGGTGAAGTTAGAATTGATAAAACAGCAGTTATAGGCTGGTTACTTTAATAGCCCAGTGTTACTGATGTTCCTGGGGATTTAGCAAAGGTAATTCATGTTTATTAATTTATAACTCTTAAATGAGTAGGTAATGAAAAGAGAGGCTAAAATTGGCAGGTGAGTTGACTTTGCTGGTCCCCATTCGAGTTACTGTATGCTTGTTCATGTTATAAGCTTGTTACTTATTATAACCCGGTGTTCCTGATGTTCCTGGGGACTTGGCTAAGGTTATTCATGTTTAATATAACTCGAATCTAATGAAAACAGTTATTGTAGGCAGGTAAGTTTGCTTAGCTGGTCCCCTCCGCGTAAAATGCGTTCTTAATTAACAAGATTATGTCCTAAACAAATGATTAAACAGTGAACAAGCTATGATAATAAGTATTTAATATGACATTTTACTTATGCAGGTGGTACTGAAAGATTCGATTCCTGTGGAGCTTATGCAATACAGCTGCACATGTGTTGCTGGAGCAGTATTATGCAACCACTGCGTTGCTTTGCTGTTCCAGTCAGCACATTACTCTGAACTGAATATGCCAGTTGTGCCTCCTGTGCTAAGTTGTACTGAAGGGGAACAGCAGTGGCACTAGCCCAGAACTTTGGTAAGTTTGCACTATAATTATAGACCTGTTGGCTATATTTTCTAACTGTATCCTGAATAACTTGATAGGGTATAAAGCCAAAAGATGGCTGTGCTGTGTGCTAAACCAAAGTGTAGAGCAACAACCGAGGGTGTAAGGTAAAGGCTCAAAATTGTAGATTTATTACAATATGTTGCATGTTTGAATTAAAATACCTGTGGTTATACTTTCCACTCATGAACGTTTTATGTTTTACACAGGAGCACACTCTACAAAGGCCTGACTGGAGATTTGCCTGATCTGTCTGTCCTTCGGGTCACTAGGGATATAACAATAGCAAATTTCACTCTACAGTACGATGTATCAACCAAAATCTATATACCAATAATTCTTGAATTCTGTTCCTTTTAATTATTTATATTAATTAATCATTTATTATTTTAAATTAATTCTGCATCAATTATACAAACATAAATATGCAAAAATATTCTGCTTCAAAGAAAAAAAACGGAAATTGAATTGAAATCGGTGGGATAATGTTCTCATAAGGGTCCTTCATTATGAAATTGTATGCCATGCATAACATACTGTGGATAGAAATTACAGGGAAAGTTACTGGTATGGTAATTGTGGTTATATTATAATTATATTTAGTGTATTGCAAATCAATGTATTGTTACTTTCCAGGTGACAGAGGTTTATAAAGATTTCTCTAAAGCTGTGAGATTCCCCTAGTCGATTCTACCCTGGGCAAGGTTCAAGCTGGTAGTCCCTTGTCCTACCAACAACCTGCAATAGCAAAGCGAAACCTGTCCTTCCATGCTGCCCCACCACAGCCATCTGTGCCTCTTCAGAATTACCGCCTACAGCCCTCCAGTTGCATGTTTGTCTGCGCTGAACCACAACAGCTTCACCTTAGGAGTCTGGAGGTCACCTGGGACATGGCACACCAATATGAACGTGCTACTAGAGAACAAAGTTTGTGTACTGAATGGCATCAGCTAAGGAGGCATAGACTGACTGCCTCACAATTCAGAGAGATCTGGCAGGTTAAAGAGAAGACAGAAGAAGGTCTGGCTAACCGGATACTGCAAGGGACTCGTCAGACAGCGGCTATGAAGAGGGGGCTCGAATTAGAGGCAGATGCTATCTGTGATTATTGTCGAATAAAAAGGGTCAACCACTTCCCCTGTGGTTTGGTCATTCACCCTGACGCTCCTTGGCTGGGGGCATCTCCAGACGGGATAATCTTTGACCCTTCAGAGCCATGTCCGTTTGGGCTGATTGAGATGAAATGCCTGAATGTTAAAAGCTACGTTGACTGCCCATATCTGAAAATGGAGTCAGGCAAATTAGAGCTAAAAAAAAACCATGCTTACTACTGGCAAATACAGGGGCAGATGCTAATTACGGGAATGGATGGGTGTGATTTTATAGTTTCAGCCGAGGAAGACATGCTCATCCAAAGAGTTTACAGAGACAGTGATGTTTTGGATACAATCAAAGAAAAAGTAGACCGGTTTTATTTCTCTGTCTACATACAGAAATGTCTAATGCTTCAGAAGTAGGTGTTAATAGTGTTTCCAGTTAAATTTTGTATGTTCTTCTGTGTTACCATTAAATGTGAAAATTAAACATAATTTTTATGATTAAGCACAATAAATGTATTTTGACACTGCACCCCAAGAAAAAGACCAGTCATTTATTACCATTGTACTCGAGAGAAGGTAGACGTCTCTGGCACTACATCTGCCTCTTTAACAACTGTAAAGTGCAAATTATTACATGACCATGCCTGTGATTTTTAGGTGTTTTTTTTGTATTGTTGCCCCTTCCAGTTCACAATTTAGAAAAATGTTTACAAATTATATCAGAGACAATTTACAAAGTGATAATGTTATTTTTATGAATATTGTATATTGAACACAAAAATAGTTAATATCGATCTCTTTGGGAGAAGATAGGGCTACAGTTTACAGTATCTAATTTCATAATCTCCATTTCTTGACCAGAGGTCCATTCTGGTAGTTTGAGAGGAGACAGGCGACGGTGAAGATTTGGTTTATGCTCCCGGCAATGGAGAGAGGGATAGTGGTATCAAACAGTTTATTCTCTTTTACTCTTCTGATTAACCTTTCAATGTGCACCCTCAAACAGGCAAAGGACTGCGTCTTCAGAACATCCACCTCTGACATTTGGGCCCTCTTGGAGAGGAAGGCAGGACGATGAACAGGCCCAGGTACAAGGTCATCCAGCAAGAATCCCTTGTCCACCATTATGGCCATGTCAGGTGTTAAGAGTGATGTAATCCCTGACAGACGAAAACACCTCCCTGTCGCTCATGGAACCCTCAAAGAGTGCTGACGCAAAAGTCAGTGCTCCATGAGGGGACATGCCCACCATAGCCTTAAAGGTGCAGTGGGACTTGTAGTTGGAAAAAACTTCACTCTGAAGGAGAAGGGAAGAAGGTGTTTGACACCGTAGCTCTGTACAATCAAGCACTACTTGTGTGTCGCTGTAGCTGCCATTGAAGTCAGGTGGAAGACTGGCCTTCACAGCTGCAGGAGACATCCATATACAGACCGAGCCCAGTGAGCTGTAGAGGAAGTTGGCCCAGGTCACAATGATCCGGCTGTTGCTCTGTGGATGTTGACTCTATGACCCAACTCTCTCTGGGTACAGCCAGTGGAGAGGTGTGTGAGGAAGAGGAAGAACTCATCGATCGGCAGCAGTTTCTGGGGGAAGATGAGTTTAATGAGTAGGGGTGTACCAATATATCACAATACAAAAATGCAACAACAATATCTAACATGGACCATGCATTTTTAGACCCGTTTTGTCTATAGTTCACCCAAAATGAAAATTACTGTGAAAAAAAAGGTTTTAGTGTCAGTACATTAAACTTCTATCTATCTATATATATATACACACACACGCACTTTTTTTTTGAATTTCATTCTCGTGGAAATGTCGGCTGCATACCTTAGTATGGGTGGTCACCGAAAATCGTGCCCTCCTTATTTTGTGCAGCCACTGCGCCCGAAGGTTGGTGTCCTTCGGGAACCAGTGGAAGCTCAAATGGGTGTTATATCGACTTGAAGCAGAGCAAAGTGGCACACAGCAGTGCTCCTTAGATCCACCCACAGTTTTTAGAAACTTAGATGTGTCACACACATTATGAAAGTGAAAGTGACGTGACATTCAGCCAAGTATGGTGACCCATACTCAGAATTTGTGCTCTGCATTTAACCCATCCGAAATGCACACACACAGAGCAGTGAACACACACACACACACTGTGAGCACACACCCGGAGCAGTGGGCAGCCATTTATGCTGCGGCGCCCGGGGAGCAGTTGGGGGTTCGATGCCTTGCTCAAGGGCACCTAAGTCGTGGTATTGAAGGTGGAGAGAGAACTGTACATGCACTCCCCCCACCCACAATTCCTGCCGGCCCGGGACTCGAACCCACAACCCTTCGATTGGGAGTCCGACTCTCTAACCATTAGGCCACGACTTCTCTTTTTTCGTAAAACAGCAGCAGCACTCATCTCGTTTATTTATAGCGGATGCGGGTGAAGTAAACCGGAATTAAATGAAGTATGCCGACTTCTGACAATAGCGGAAGTTCACCACTACGCTTGTACACGTAGCCAATACAGCGGAGCATCACAGAAATACATTACATTTCACCGAAAACTGCTATTTTAAATTATAATATTATTTCAGAAATTGGTAAAGATAGCATTAGTGTATGTTTGGGGTAAACCTGCTAGTCATATGGTTCAGTGTGCCTTAGAGATGTTGTTGGACAGGAGGTTTGCTCATCATGGGATACAGAAGACCATCAAACACTAGAAGAATCTAGAAATATAACAAGCAATCTGTCACAGAGCCAACAATATTCAGTATACAATGACAGTTTTATCACAAGAAACCAAGCTACTAGAAATGTAGAAAAGATAAAAGAATATGTATTTAATAAATATCTGAACAGTTTTTATCAATATTTGTTTATCATTAGACGAGATCAAAATGCGTTTGAACTGTGACGCTGATGTAATGACGTCACTGATTAACGGTAACGTTAGTGTATATTTAGGTTAAATAAAAAAGCCTATTTTCAATCATCCATTGAAAGATGACCAGCAAATCTTTTACAGAACTGTCAATGCTTCTCATCTACACATACATGTGTTATTAAAATCCCAAACTCTTCATGAAAAGCATAGTCTATGGAGTTAGCATACGTTACCTCTTCTGATAACGGTTAAGATGCTCACGGACTTGTTCGAAAACACTAAACCATTTCTATGAAGTAAATCAACAGATGCGGGTCAAAAAGAAGCAAGAGAGATGTCAGGCACAGGGGCATATGATATTTGTGCAATTTTAATTGACTAAACTTACCGAAAACAGCAGCGAGAAACAGAGCTGCAGCTGGCCAGTGTTGTCGATCGCCCCGTTTCCATGGCAACTCCCTCCGCTCCAGTGTTTGAATCTGAATGAAGGCTCCTCCAGTGTTCAGCGCGCACTCATTAAAACACGCAGAATAAACAGAAACACTCAACCCCCGATTAGCCCATTACAAAATCTGCTTGTGTGTGTGTATACTATGAGACCTAATAGTTGACTTGACCCTCTAACGCTTGCACTCTCTATTTGTTTTCTCACCGCTTGTTTCCTTAAAAAAAGAAGAAAAAAAAATCCACTTCAGACTTTAAGTTACTTATGATTACGACGACGTTATGATTTCGATCAGATGCGTCGTCTGTGTCGGTTGATGAGTCAACGTGATTTCAACGTTGAATCGATGCTTTATTTTCCACTAAATAACGTTCTGATGTTCCGACCAAATAGTGAACGTTGATTCAACATCGAAATTTGATCGACGACCGATTCTGACCTTTACAACCAAAAATCGTCGTTGAATCAACGTCTGCTTGCTATCTGGGTCGCGATCCCAAAACTGACTCAAATGATTCGCGATCCCGCTCCGAACTCCCGAAGATTCAACTTGAATTAGTTGAATTAGTTGTATTAGTTGAATAAAGTCGTTTGTGCTGTCTATGGGAGGGTCAGAGAGGTCTCAGAATTAATAAAAAATATCTTAATTTGTGTTCCAAAGATGAACAAGTTGTCTTACAAGTTTGGAACAACATGAGGGTGAGTAATTAATGACACAATTTTTATTTTTGGGTGAACTTACCCTTTAAGCTTAGTGAATATTATGTACAGGAAGCACTAGAAGTAGAGACTTGTACTGCTTGGGGTAGTTTACAAAATAAACCTTTAGTTTAGCTTTAGTTTAGTTTTAGACTCAAATGATTCGCGAACCCGCTATGAACTCCCAAACTGATTCAAATGATTCGCGATCCCGCTCCGAACTCCCGAATTGATTCAAATGATTCGCGATACCCAAACTGACTCAAATGATTCGCGAAACCGCTTTGAACTCTCGAACTGACTCAAATGATTCGCGAACCCGCTATGAACTCCCAAACTGATTCAAATGATTCGCGATCCCGCTCCGAACTCCCGAATTGATTCAAATGATTCGCGATACCCAAACTGACTCAAATGATTCGCGAAACCGCTTTGAACTCTCGAACTGACTCAAATGATTCGCGAACCCGCTATGAACTCCCAAACTGATTCAAATGATTCACGATCGATGGCTGGACATGGGACAGATTTATTTACGGTTTGATTAAATATGAATCCAGCCTGAATAGTGTTTATTAAACTGATTGACTATGACTGCTTTATCTTTTATTTTATCTGAACCAATAAGAATCTGATCTGGGAGGTTTGAGGTCACACGTGCACCCGACAAAGATTTAATTGATTTCCAAAACTTTAAAGGATTGTTTAAGTTTTCTGTGGTTGACTTAAAAAAAATAATCAGATTTGGACTTTCTAATCATCGAAGTGCACTTGTTTCTTACAGATCTAAATGCAGTCCAATCAGCAGAAGAGTCAGAAAATCTGGCTTGTGCCCACATTTTATTTCTCAAACAGATTAGCGCTGATAGACTGTCTGAAAACCAATGATTGACCTTACCACTGATCCTAAACTTTTTGATTGGTACATATTTATTTACAATGTACAATTTTACAATTCTTCTTGCTAACATGAAGAAAACGTCCAGAGGTCTGCAATTATACTTAATTAACAAATGTATTACTTAATTTAAACTTAAGTTCTTTTAATTCTTTCTATAATTGTTTTTTAAAAGATCGCTGTGTGGTAATTTTAGTGAGCTATCAACGTTTAAGTGCTAAGTCTAAAAAAGGATTTGTTCACTTCTGAATTAAAATGTCCTTATTTTTGAGGAAAACATTCCAGAGTTTTTCTCTATAGTGGACTTAAGTGGGTTTCAATAGGGGAAAGGTCCAAATTAATTTAGAAGTGAGCTAATCCTTTAAGACTGCTTGCATTTATTTGATCAAAAATAAAGTTAAAAGTAATATTGTGAAATATTATTACAATGTTAAATAATTATTTTCTGTTTGAATGTATTTTAAGATGTAAGTTAGTTTATTCCTGTAAATTTTCAGCATCATTACTGCAGTCTTCAGAGCATGATCCTTCAGAAATTATTCCAAAATGCAGGTTGAGTGCTGGATTTATTTTGGTACTCAGTTATCAATAATGGTTCTTATAAAAAAAAAATAAAAAAAAATTTGCTGCTTAAAACTTCCTGGAAACATTTTTATGATTCTTTGGTGAACAGAAAGTTCAAAAGAACATAATTTATTTGAAATATATTTTTGCAACATTATAAATGTTTTACTTCTATCAATTTAATGGCTATATGCTGAATGAAAACAGTCATTTCTATTTAATAACACACATATCAAACATTTGAATGGTTGTATATCATGAATTTTGAACAATGTTAGGTAGGTTATACTAATAGAGAAATACACCCACGATCAGATGATAAGAGCAGATCATTTGTAACTCTAAGGAGAGCAGTCTCAGTACTATGATACGGTCTAAATCCTGACTGGAAATCCTCACATATACCATTTTTCTCTAATGAGTAGGTCCTGAAACGTGTTGTCTAACACCAATAGAGTTCAGAATGTCTATAAATGCTGATCCTAATGCATCGTTTTCATTATCAACATGGATATTAAAATCACCAACTATTAAAACTTTATCTGCAGCCAGAACTAACTCGGATGTACAATCACCAAACTCTTTAATAAAGTCTGTATGGTGCCCTGGTTTGCCCTGTCAAAAATGTTCAACATTTTGTAGATTCTGCAAGGTGTATGTAAACTTTTGACCTTGTGTGTGTGTATACAGTATGTGTGTGTGTGTGTGTGTGTGTGTGTGTGTGTGTATGTACAATATGCATGCATATAGGGCTGCACGATTAACCTTTATCGCATTGATATTGAGGTTTTAACTCCCGCAATAACCTAACCTCAGGAGTCTGAGGTTTTTTCCCCCGCCTCTGACATTTGAGTGACAAACCTATTAGCCAATCAAAACGGTCGAATCTCGCGTTCCTGGCTTGCTGGCCAATTAGAAATGGCAATGGAAAAACAAGGTTGTATGCAGTGCATCGGCTTTCTGTCAGCAGAAAAGCAGCAAACACACAACGTTTTCCTCGAATTGTGCCAGAAAAGGCTTGTGTAACTTCGCAGAAATGGCCGAAGGCACTTCTTCGGTGATGGGAGAGGAAGCGGGGGAGCACTTGGTTAACAAGAAGGGTGGTACTTCAGCTGTTTCGACTTATTTTGGATTCGCGAAGAACGACGTGGAGCAAGAGAGTACTAAATGTAAAATATGTCGACGTGCCGTGGCCAGATCCAGATCCGGTTTTATGCACTTAAAAGTATTGAACGCAAAAATCGAAAATCGCATCGCAATCGCAATATTTGTCAGAAAAACCGCAATTAGGTTTTTTCTCAAAATCGTGCACCCCTACATGCATACGTGTGTGTGTGTGTGTGTGTGTGTATGGCAGTAACATTTTTGTCCATATGTCATGTTTTTTTTTTTGCTTTGTTTTTTTAGAGACAAATGAAAAGGAGGGAACTGTCTTTTGTGATGTGGAGTCAGACGGAGGGCTCACATCTACCTCAAAAACAGCATTGCAGAGGACGTTCAGTGCATGGATCCTCTCCAAAATAGCACCATGGTGAAATCAAGGAGACAATTAGTTGAATAAAGTCGTTTGTGCTGTCTATGGGAGGGTCAGAGAGGTCTCAGAATTAATAAAAAATATCTTAATTTGTGTTCCAAAGATGAACAAGTTGTCTTACAAGTTTGGAACAACATGAGGGTGAGTAATTAATGACACAATTTTTATTTTTGGGTGAACTTACCCTTTAAGCTTAGTGAATATTATGTACAGGAAGCACTAGAAGTAGAGACTTGTACTGCTTGGGGTAGTGTACAAAATAAACCTTTAGTTTAGCTTTTTTGTGCATAAATTATCAAAAGGAAAGAAAAGATGCACAATGGCACATCTTTTGCATTGTTTTTTGTAGTAATTCAATTGTTTTAATATGAATATTGTTTTAATAGAGTGCTCAGTACAGTAATTGTGTATACATCTAAATCAGTACGTTAAACGTTTTGTTGTCTTAAGAGCTTCGTATAACAACTTCGTATAACAACTTAACTAAAACAAATATCAGTGCCATAAGACAGTAAAATATTTAACTATCTTTTATGTAAGATGCTTGTAATGATCGCTTTAATGGTATTAATTATTTCATCTTAAATACAGTCATAATCTACTTATGTGATTTGTATTATCAGGTAACTGTACAAATACTGTGGTATATGGACATTACTTTTTTATTTGTAACAAAGAAACGTGCATTTTCTGTAAAGGTGTTCTGAAATATGTATTGTGAAAAGTACTATCCAAATAAACTAACTGTATTTGAATTCTAGATATGTATGCAACTTATTTGTGTGTGTTTTAGCATATATATATATATATATATATATATATATATATATATGAACTGGCCCAGATCCGGCACGGTTCTGGACCAGATGCAAAATGGTACTGGACCAGATTCACATTAAGGCCAAATCATCATAAAGTAATCCAGAGCTGGACCAGATGACTCAAATGATTCGCGATCCCGCTCCGAACTCCCGAACTGATTCAAATGATTTGCGATCGCCAAACTGACTCAAATGATTCGCGAACCCGTTTTGAACTCCCGAATTGATTCAAATGATTCGCGATACCCAAACTGACTCAAATGATTCGTGAACCCGCTATGAACTCCCAAACTGATTCAAATGATTCGCGATCCCACTCCGAACTCCCGGATTGATTCAAATGATTCGCGATACCCAAACTGACTCAAATGATTCGCGAACCCGCTCCGAACTCTCGAACTAATTCAAATGATCCGCGAAGCCGCTCCGAACTCCCGAAATGATTCAAATGCTTCGCGATCCCGCTTCGAGTTCCCGAACTAATTCAAATGATTCGCGATCCCCAAACTGACTCAAATGATTCGCGAACCCGCTTTGAACTCCCAAACTGACTCAAATGATTCGCGATCCCGCTCCGAACTCCCAAACTGGTTCAAATGATTCATGCTCCATACTCCGAACTCCCAAAATAACTCAAATGAATCACGCTCTGAACTCCCAAACTGACTCAAATGATTCACAATCCGAAGTTCCCATCCAAATCAAATGACACCACCAGCGCTACTATTGGCTTAGTTCTCTAATTTCATAACATTTACTGAAATTAAGGTACGAAAAGTATGTTGTTAACAAATAAAATATCAATATTTCCATTCCGAACTGCTTTCCATGTCGAAACATCCACGAACATAACCAGGTGAGCAGATCACTCTCTCACTATTTGATTGCTGTAGTCTTTATCCACTCATCATCATCATCCACCAATCAGAACACACCAGAACTCTTTGACCACAGCTGCTGTGCTTCAAAAGCTCTTGCAGCAGCTCAACACTGGTTTTCTCTGAGGTGCTCGAATCACATCAGATTGTGGTTAATCTTGCAGATTTATTATTATACCTTTATTTAACCAGGAGTTCCCATTGAGATTCAGAATCTCTTTTGCAAGAGAGACCTGGCCAAGGTAGCAGCCAAATCACAACAAATGCATACATAAAAAACACCAAATTACATTTTCACATTAAAAGAACTACAAAATATATAAAACACAATGAGACTCTTAAGAAAAACAAGAACATGTCTCCATCCCAACACTCTTTACAGTAGTTTTAAATTCATTTATGGGCATAAGGGTTTCTAACTTTAGCTCTTTTTGTAGATTATTCCACCCACAAGATGCTAAATAACAAAAGGCAGTTTTTCCCAATTCGGTTGTAACTCGTGGCACATTAAAAAGCAACCACTTTGAGGAGCGTAGCTGATAGGTACCAGAGCAAACAGAGAGAAGTTTACATAGGTACAGTGGAAATTTGCCAAGTATAGCTTTATAAATAAAGATATACCAGTGCTGTTGTCTACAAATTTTAAGAGATGTCCAACCAACTAAATCGAAAAGAATGCAGTGATGGGTAAGGGACTTTGTATTTGTTATGAATCGTAGTGATGCAAGGTAAACTGAATCTACATGACGCAGAATGGAAAATGCAGCATGCATGTACAATATATCTCCATAATCAATTACAGGCAGAAAAGTAGCTTCCACAAGTTTCTTCCTAGCACTAAAAGTAAAGCAAGATTTGTTTCTGAAATAGAAGCCGAGCTTGACTTTAAGTTTCTTAACTAAAGCAGTAATATATTCATTGAAGGATAGCTTATCATCTATCCATATCCCCAAGTACTTGTATGAAGACACTCTCTCAATTGATTTCCCATCTAATGACAAAATGCCACAATTGTCAAGTAGCTGTGCTCGAGCTTTTGAGAAGACCATAAACTTTGTTTTCTGTGTATTTAAAACCAATTTTAGACTCAGGGTGTACTCACACTAGGCACGGTTGCCATGAACCGGGCCCGAGTACGATTGTCCCCCCTCCCCACTCCCCCTCTGGCCTGCACTCACATAGGGTTTCAGCATTCGTGCCGGAGCATGCTTACGTCATTATGGTGTGACGGTTTCGGGATAAACAGGAAGAGCGGCGCTCTCTGAACACAATGGAGTCCATCGCTCTGTTTTCTTTGTGGATAATTTTGTGTCGTTTGGTCCACGGTGGTCCACAGCCCTCTCACAGCCTGTTGTTAAAAAGATGTGTCGCCTTAGTGGCGCGAAAATTTTCACGTAATCATGCTGCTCGTATGAGGAGGTTTGCAAGGAACCAGCTGAGCTTTTGGAGCTTCGCAAAACCGTGACGCCACGCGTCCTGTTCTGTGCTCCAGCACGGTTAGCGCTCACACTGCATGCGAACCGTGCCCGAGTCCAACTGAACCGTGCTCTGGCCCACCTCTTCCAAGCGGGCCAGGGCTGGCCAATCGAGCCACGCCCGGGCACGGTACGGAGCACTCACACTAGTCAAACGAACCGCGCTTTGGTGGTCAAACGCACCCGGGCACGGTTCAAACTGGCTAGTGTGAGTACACCCTCAATAATGTGTATTGCAATGCCTGAAATGCAGTCTGAAGTTCCTGCACTGCTACTGAAATGGTGGAAGCCTGGGTGTAAACTTTAACTACACTGGTCATAAATGAGTCCACGCTTCTTACTGATGTTCACATTCACATTTATTCTTCTCTGAAGTATCATGAAACACCATGAAAACTAGAAGATAAACAAAACAGTTTCAAGCACAAAGCACCCAGAGCAACATTCATATACTCTTATTTCTTATGCAGAACAATACAATGTTTCACATTTTTTGAAAACAAGATTTAACAGTGTTTAATAAGTTATTAAGATAGCTCAATAATTATTACCGTGTTCGCCTGGTAGACCAGCTGTAGAATAATAGACGGGAGCTTAAAGTTCGCTGTTCTCACCCGCGACTCTCTCTCCTCTCTCGCGCTACTCTCAATACTTCCGGCTTAAACATGTGACTAGCAATAACCAACTTTTCTCTTCTTCATAATTTTAGCAAGAGCAATGTAACAAACTGTTTTAAATCACACTATTACTCAGGATTACAGTAAACAAAACACATTATAATTGCATTACCAAACAACTTTATCGTCATATGGGGTTGCGCATGAACAACTTCCGGTGTAGTCATGGAAACGAGTTCACACTGGACTTAGCGTCAGCTACATAAACCACTGTATCATCAGCGTATAAATGTAATTTGGCTTGAACATCTCTATCCAAATCATTTCTAAAAATTGAAAACAGAATGGGTCCTAAGATTGATCCTTGAGGGACACCTTTAGTTATCTCAAGAAAATCAGATTTATAACCTTCAGCATAAACACACTGAATACGATCTACCAAATAATTCTGGAACCATGCAACAGCCTTCTCACTTAAACCAACCGGACGTAGTTTGGTCAATAACAATCCTTGATCAACCGAATCAAATGCCTTAGAAAGATCAACAAATAATGCAGCAGAATGTTGCTTCTTATCTAAGGCCCCAATAATATCATTTGTCACTAATGTAGCAGCAGTGATAGTGCTATGGCCACTTCTGAACCCTGACTGAAAATTATTTAAAATATTTTTGTCAGTCAAATACTGTTTTAACTGTACATTCACAAATGATTTCAAGATCTTTGACCAAACAGAAAGTTTTGATATTGGACGGTAATTATTCAATTCTGATGGGTCTCCACCTTTATGTAAAGGGAGAACATAGGCTGCTTTCCAACTTTTAGGAATGGAGTTAGAAAGAAGACTCAAATTAAAAATATTCGCTATGGGCTCATCAATAATATCAGCTGCTACTTTTAACAGAAAGAGATCCAGATTATCTGTACCTGCTGACTTTTTGTGATCAATGTCTCTGAGGGCTTTATGAACTTCTGAAACTGAAATCAGTTTAAAATTAAACAATTCCCGATTTACATTTTCAGATGCTGACATGGCTGGACATGGGACAGATTTATTTACGGTTTGATTAAATATGAATCCAGCCTGAATAAAGTGTTTATTAAACTGATTGACTATGACTGCTTTATCTTTTATTTCATCTGAACCAATAAGAATCTGATCTGGGAGGTTTGAGGTCACACGTGCACCCGACAAAGATTTAATTGATTTCCAAAACTTTAAAGGATTGTTTAAGTTTTCTGTGGTTGACTTAAAAAAATCCGATTTGGACTTTCTAATCATCGAAGTGCACTTGTTTCTTACAGTTCTAAATGCAGTCCAGTCTGTGGGTTTTATTGTTCTGGGTCTGAATTTGGGCTCCTGGGGTCTCAAAAAAGAAACATTTTCAATCTCCAAGGTGAACAACATGTGACCACTATAGTGTGGTTACGTCATGCATTTCGACATCATGTGCCATACAGACTCTGATTTTAACCCACAGTAGATGGCAGTAATGCTCTATTAAAGATTGCGAACCGCCAATAAAAATTAATAATAATAATAAGATTGATTTTAATACCGGATGTTTGTAATAGCCATCCTTATGTTTTTAAAAAAACAAAGAGAAATTTTGTGTCAACAGAAGCAGTAAGTCAATCAGTAATTAATGTTTTCATTACATCTTTTTTCATTGTATATGCATTAATAATTTTGTTAACTAAATATAGGCTAATTAAATAATTATACTACATGTGATTTATCTCTATTAATATAAATACAACTGTTCATTGTTATTATTAGATCAGTTCCATTAAATAATATTTACGAAACCTTTTATTAAAATAATGTATTAGTCTTAACTAATGTTATCTGTAAAGTGTTGCTAATTTATTTATATTGTACTGTACGAAAACTGTAACATATGTGTGATTGTCTTTGATGTTTTCTTTTACACCTTCATAATATGTTCATTTTCTACATTCTAAACATTTATTTTACTAGTTGTTTATATTCCACGTCACATAATTGTTTTTATATTCTTTATAAACAAAATAAGTTTATTAGATACTTTTCAGACAAACCAAATAATGTTT
Source organism: Carassius carassius (assembly GCF_963082965.1). Taxonomy (NCBI): domain Eukaryota; kingdom Metazoa; phylum Chordata; class Actinopteri; order Cypriniformes; family Cyprinidae; genus Carassius; species Carassius carassius. The sequence continues at coordinate 247,062 of NC_081783.1, read as the reverse complement.
TTTCTTGTATGTCAGGCACCGTTTGAAGTAGGATCTCTTACAACAAGAGATAATGCATAACATTGTTTCAGAGTTTGATTTAAAATGATGTACTTTGTAAATGCCTTTCTTCAAATATTATCTTCAACATTGTTTTTATATACATATATCATACATGCTGTATACTCTTTGTTTCTGCTGTCAGCACTTTGGATATGTCGTTTCTTAGCATGTTGTGTTAGGTATGTAAACTTAATTATACATTGCAGTGTCCTCACACCAGTGGCTTGCTCCATTCTTGCCTTCAGTTGATGAAGAACTGACCATAATGAAGCACACTATTCTGCATGTGTAAGGTCATCCTATTCAGCTGCTCTCTGAAGAGAGCGGAAACAGTAGACTTCCCTCTCTGGAAGAAGGACTCATTAAGTTCTTGAAGGATTGTGCTGACCTGGGACATGTTCCTGGATCAACATCCTTGTTGATCCTGAAACAACATTTCAATCAGCCATACAGAATATAGATATAACATTTCTGGAAATATCTGTTTTAGGCTTACAAACAGGGTTACTCCCAGCTATCATTTCACACTGATTTTAGGAATGAATTATGGGTAGGTTTAGGCACGGATTTTGTCTAGTAGTTTGTTTAGGAAATTAGTGTGTGAGTAATGCAAAAGGATTATAGTAAACACTCAGTTTTCAGTTAAAGGCAGTTCCTCAGTGAATTCTGTGATGTCATCATCAGCTCAGTTCAGTTTAAACAGTGTTCAATCAAGTCGACGATTTCGCTGGAATGATAAACAGAACTTTCCAACACAAAAGGCAGATTTCAAAGCAGAATAACTGGCTGTTGGATTGCTTTTCAGAGAAAGACGTATGTGAACTTGGCATCTTTCCTAAATATGTACTAATGTTTTACAGTTTTTATTTGTTTTAGTAAAAACATTACCTACTGCGTATTTAAAATCACAGCTGACCTCACTTGCTGTCGCTCGTCACACTGGACATGAAAGATGAAGTCTAAAGCACAGAAAAAACAATGAAACACTCTATGGAAGTCAATGGGAACCACTTACTGTTTGGTTACCAGCCTTATCTCATTTTATGTTCAACGTAAGAACACAAGTCATACAGGTTTGGAACGACACGAGGGTGAGTAAATGATGACACAATTATCATTTTCAGGTGAACTATCTCTTTAAATCAAGAGAAGATCCTGCACTGCTCCTCACTGAATAGCTGTAGAAGCTTTACTATGGATCCATGTATTGAATTCAGAATAAAAAAATGTTTAAATCTTGCTTTAAGTTCAGTGTTTAGTTTTGAAATAGTGATTTATTTCCTGTTGATGTTTTCAGAAGAACGTCTGATTCAGACATTCCTCACACGACCATGTGTTTTTCTGTGTCTGTTGTTGATGTGCTTGGACATGCTGAAGGTCTTTCAGGTATTTTAGTGACGTCTGCAGCTCTGTCACTTGCAGATTTCTCCAGATCAGTCGCATGTTTTCATGCATGCAGCAGTTGAAGCTGCAGATGTCTTGCTCCATGCATGAATGAGTGTGTGTGTGTGTGTGTGTGTGTGTGTGTACAGCGGGCTTGGGCTGGTTTTCCTGGTTCTCAGGAAGTCTGGTCAGGTTCCAGGCTCTTCCTGCCACTGTGTTCGTACAATGAGCCGACATGAATGTTCCATGTTTTCTGTGACTCAGTCAGATTTAGAGATTGCTCTGTGGCACAGCAGTAGATGAAATAAAGGCCATTCGTCTCGAGAGCTCATAATAACTCTATTATACATAACACACCAGCTTTCGATCACAGTGATTGTGTTCAGCTGACAGTAAACAGTGTGTCAGTAGTTCAGATGTTTCTGAAATCATGCTGATTTGTGTTCTTGAGAATTCTTGCAAAGTTTTTCATTAGCTGAACCCATCTGAGCTGAAATGTTTTCTTCTATATTTCAACATTTTAACGACACCTTCACATGTTCAGGGTTTCTGATGTCAGTTAATGGTCATAACACATGACATGCATGTAAGCAAATAAAGTACTAATATTAAATATATATATATATATATATTTTGTGTTTTATTTTTATTTTGATGTTTAAATATTTTATTTCAGATAAAATGTGTATATTGTATTCACTGTTTTATTTGTAATGTTTAATATTAAAATTAAGTTTGTCAAACAAAATATGTAATAGTTTATACATGTTACTGTATATAGCTTGTCAGCTCTTCTGTAAATCATCATGTGCTCTTATGTGATTATGTCCTGTTATGATTATTGAAATAAGAAAGAGTGATTTGAGTATAGAGCTCAGTGTTCATGTACAAATATTTATTGTAAATCTGATTAAAATCTGATTCAAATTTACGTTTTGTAAAACTGATGTTTACAATATTACAAACAAACAGCTCTAAAGTTGAAATAAGAGCTGAGTGACCTGAGGATCCTTCCGAGGATTCTAAAATACTGTGAATACTGTAAAATACTGTGATCGCGGGTGCACGCGCGCGCGCGCATGTGTGTGCGTGCGTTTAAGAGTGCGCGCGCGCGTGAGAATCTTCTGTCTCGTGTTCGAGCACTACTCAAACCAAAGACCTGCAGGAACAGTTTCATCACGGAGGTAAATCCGCTCGACTGCAGCAGTCACTAACATCACTAGATCAGAGACGTGTGTTAGTGAGGGTCAGGTTTAAGTGTTATATTCCTGTGATTGTTCTGGAGGAAGCAGAGAGCTTTGAGCTGATGTGGAGCTGCTGAGAGTCATCATCATGCTTGTTAATGGAGCTGGTCTGATATTAATCACAATCTGCTTCTCAATCACACCAGCCCACAGGGAACATTCGCACATTTTTTCAAAGTTATGAGGAAAACATTGTTCCAGTAACACTAGCTTTTTTTTCATCTGCTTTCACACATTTTCAAAACTTTGCCTCTTTTTTTCTCCAAACTAACACACAAATTCAAGAACTGCACCCAAAAAACACAAAACATCTCTTGCAAAATGAAGCACTGCGTTCTCGAAAGCAAACATTTGCAAACCCCTTTACCGTAATATTAAATTCCTGTTAGATTTGTTATACAGAGAATTGTGTGTTGTGTTTCGCAAAAAGTGTTTAATCAAATTTAGGAAAACGGAGTCAAAGTCTGATGATTAGTGTGTGGTTTAGTAGATCTGGTGTGTGCTGAGAGTCAGCTTTCAGAAACGAGGAAAGATTGTGTGTAAAAGATGAGGAAAACTCTTAAAGAACATTCATTCAAATGAATCTGGTCTTTAATAACATACACATCCTTCATGGAATTATTATCTGAAACATATTAGATATTCATGAGCAATACGTACAGAATGTTAATACAAGTTACGGGTAAATAAATGTTAGAAGAGTGTCAGCTTTTACGGATTTGGAATGACATGAGGATAAATGATTAATGACAAAATTTTCCTTTTGGGGTGGAGTAACCCTTTACTGTATGGCTATCGCGCCGGTGGGCGGGGCCGCGTGATGTCATCGGAGTCTTCGCGGTGACGTCAGCGCGGGCGCGTGGGGTTTATGTGAGCGAAGCGCGAGTGAGGAAAGTGTGTGTGTGTGTGTGTGTGTGTGAGAGAGAGAGAGTGTGTGTGTTCGCGGAGGATCCTCCAGATGCGGGATTTCTCCTCGTAAGAAGTTTCTCGTCATGGATCTGATCGACAGGTAATCTTCGCTCGTGTATTGATCACAGTTATGATAAGACTGAACACGACCTGCATGTTTTATGTCACGAGAGGAACTTTAAAATGTTCATTTCCTTGTCATGTGTCGCATTACTGTGTAAATATAGTTTTTAAAGAGACTCAGTTCAGCTCAATAATGTGTTTCTGTCTAGCTCAGTCTGTATATATCAATATAAGAAGAAGAGGAGTGAGGGTTTTATCTCTGAAGAATGAGATGTTTAACTTGAGGTCTTGACTGTCAGGGTTTATTTAGTTTATTTAGGTTTTATCTTTATGACTCGGAATTCATATAGATTTCAAAATTCCTACAAATACATTTACAGTTTCATATACATTTTGTGAACTCTGACAAATCATAATTAATCCTATTGCAGGTTGATGATAATCAGATTTTTTCTTTTTTTTTTTTTACTCAATTTATCAAGGTTTCATATGATTAATCAGATTTCATTAAATGTAAGTTTAAAACTAAATGTCTACAATAGCAGATAGGTGTTTTATTCTGTTTGTTATCTCTATGATGTGTTTGTGTTTGATTCCAGAAGTGTGTGAGTGTTTCTCGTTACTCCTCGTGATGGCCGCTGTTATCATCTCTCTCCTGCTCCTCTTCTTCTTCTCTCGATCCCCTTCGCTCTCCACGGTCGATCCTGACCC
>NC_081783.1:230210-237710 GCF_963082965.1 Carassius carassius | reverse complement strand
GAGGAAGGCTCAGTAGATGAGTTGGATGGAGTGTCTCAGTATACTGATGATAGCATGAAAGATGATAAACAATGGTCTGAAGGAGTAGAGATTTCAAAATCAATGAAAGGAGGCATTGTAGTCATGAAGAGTTATCACAGCAGAAGCGTATTAGACTAAAGAAACACAATACTGCAATCAGACAAAAGAGTACAACTGGAAAAACTAACTAGTCACAATGGGTAACATGTTTTCTTTTCTATCTCTCGTTTTCTTATGGAGAACAGGAACAGGTACAGGAGACCAGGGTCCTTTCTGTGGGCAAATATTTATTTTTTACTGTGGTAGACTTGAAGCTTTCCCATCTCAATTAGAAGAAAAGTGTAGCATTTTAGGAGGAACTTTTTCACCTGTACTTTTTATTTATGGTCCTAAGTATAACAAAAATAAAAAGCAGAACCACTTGATTCTTAACTTTTTGTTTGGGCAGGCAAAAGTGGCAATCCGGCTATCACGTTAGGGCAAGTTAAATGGTATGGGTTCAACTGATGAAGTTACAATTTTAAAGGGTTTAATAAAATCAAGGTTAAAAGTGGAATCAACTGGTTAAAGATATCGAGACGTTCAGCTATACTTGGGGGGGGGGGGGGTGAATAAGTGTTTGTGTGAAACTATCATTGATGGTTCTTTGCAAATACATGTTTAATCTTATTGAGATGTTTTTGGTTTGGTTTTAATCTCTGTGTAAAGGTGGGTATTGTGTGTAGATCTTATGTAATTAGTATGTAATTTTGTAAATTAGTATGTCAATTTAGAATGTAAAAAGGAAAATTGTAATTATAGATTTGTTTAAAAGTCAAAAAATCTCTCTCTCACACTTTCTCTCTCTCTCTAACACACACACACACACACACACACACACACACACACACACAGTGTAATTATAAAACCAATGACGAAAATCAGTTTCAGCCAAGCTGTGTGTTAAAGAGAGAGAGAGAGAGAGTGTGTGTTTGATTTTGTTATTTGTGTGTGTGTGTGTGTGTGTGTGTTTCAAGAAATAGATCAGTAGGAAGTGATCACTTCCTGTATGGCTTCTCATATCGAGAGTGTGTGTGTGATGGAGGCTGATGTTAATCTCACACAGGAAGTAGAGAACTCTCTGAGGGGCGTCACCACAAAATAACTGTCAATCACTCTCTCTCTCTCTCTCTGACACACACACACACACACACACACACACACACACACACACCGCTGGAGCTCAGTGAACCTGTCCTGCTCTTCTGGAGATGAAGGTAAGCTGATTTCAGTTCTTCAGAGCGACTCTGACTGCTGCAGCACACTTCTGCTCAAACATGAGAGAGATATATTATATTATATTATATTATATTATATTATATTATATTATATTATATTATATTATATTATATTATATTATATTATATTATATTAGGAATATAAATGTTAACATGTATATAAACAAAAAGAATGTTTAATGAACCTTCACAATAACTTCATTTATGATTCTCTGTCACTTTGCATAATATGCATGAATATAAAAGTAAAAATATTAAACATGCTTTGCAAAGATGCCAGATTTCTGCTGAAACGCATTACAGCATAATATTTCATGTACATCCATACTCATTAATAAAACACTACTGTAAACCGTGTTCATCATAAATGATTTCAGTTCCACAGAACAGGATCTGGTTCCAGTTTGGTTTGGTCACATAACAAATCTCTCATCACTTTATTTAGAGCCGTTAGTGAGCGGAAACGATCCTCTGTACTGTACTCACAGCTCCACACTCTTATAAACCAAGCTTTCTGAAGCGTTTAGAGCGATGCCACAGAAGAAGCCAAAGAACCAGAAGTAAGAACTGAGCAGCTCCAAGAACATTCTCTTAAAATAAAGATCTTTCTTACCATTTATGCTTCATGAAGCACCTTTAACATCCACGGAGCCTCTCCACTGCTCAAACGGTTCTCGACAAACTCTTTCACAGCAGGAGAAACATGGTTAATTTAATCAGAGGTTCTTCAGGGAAATAAAGATGGCTAGCTGTGAAATCTCCTGCAGGAAGCTCTTTCTGAAGAGTGACCCGTCATGAGTGTGTCTCGCTCACAGATTTCATCGTGACATGAATATTGATGGTTCGTGATGTAAAAAATAAATAAAGCTGGTGGAGATATCACAGGATTTGATGAATAACATTCATTGATCACAGACAGACTGAGATAAGAACCGCTCCATCAGATAACTCGAAATCATTTCAGACATGATCCCAGCTGAAAGGAAACACTCCGGCAAGTTATGAACAAATATTTGAACAGTAATGTTAACAGAACGTCTGAACGTGATCAGGGCTGTGTTTGATTGAGTTGATCGTAGAGACCTTTGATGGCTTTGGGTCTACGACACTTCTGAGGAACACAGCCTTTAATAACAATAACACGATCTTTAAAAACGTTCCCAAAGCGTTACATAAACGTTCTGTATTTCGTTCAAAGAACTTCCTTTTAAAACAATTTAGTTGGGCATTTGTCTAAGATGGTGTTAGAGAACATTCAAAAAAGTAACATAACGTAACGTTTGCCAAATAATTAAATCAAAAAGTCCCTTTAATGTCTTTAATGTTCACAGAAAAAAAAACGTTTTGGATGTTCAGAGAAAATTCAGAAATAAAGGTTCCTTAACTTAATGGTGCAAAAGGTCCATGTTTGTCATATTTCAGCAGAGGTGGAAAGAGTACAAAAATATTCTACTCAAGTAAAAGTACCATTACATTAATTAAATTTTACTTAAGTACAAGTAAAAGTACCAGTCTAAAAATCTACTCAAGTAAAAGTAAAAAGTAGCTCATTTAAACTTTACTCAGAGTAAAAATTACTTAGTTACATTTTAACAGTGGGAGGGAGTCAAAATGGGACAGGCCAAGGGTGTCAAACTCAGTTCCTGGAGGGCCACAGTCCTGCACAGTTTAGATATAACCCTAATTAAACACACCTGATCCAGCTAATCTAATCATTTAGGTTTATTTGAAAACTACATGATATGTGTGCTGGAGCAGGGTTAGGGCTATGGTCCTCCAGGAACTGAGTTTGACACCCCTGGGATAGGTCTATTAATCTCAAACTAGTTGTTTTTAATTAAAGGAATCAGTTATTTAGAATAATAAAACATTTGGGCTGTTACCAGGCAAATCAGTATCAACAAACTCATCTTTTAATGCAGAGGAAATGCAGAAGATTCATTGGAAGTGGCATTTAGATCTATTACACTGTTTAGTGCAGGACAAGAATGCATTTAACCTGCAGTTACAAATGCATGAATAATGTTTTGATATACAAAACATAAAATGTTGAATACTCATTTGAAATTATAAGAAATTAATTATTTAAAAAAATCAAAAGATACTTTAAATGTGATATTAAAATGGCCAGTATGTGTCAGCAAGTCACTGTTAATAAGTGAGTCATTGCGATTGAACCGAATCATTTAAACGGTTGATTCATTCAGGAACGAAACACTGTCACGTTGCTCAGAGACGCAAAACTGTGCTTTGGTGGCTGTGTTTGGAATTATTTTCTGTTGTAGAAATAGAGCTAAAAAAGGCAATATGGTGTCTAAAACGCAAGTCTCTTAATTAACATGTTTACTGAACTGTTATATATATATGTATGTATGTATATATTCATGATGATTTTTGGAGGAAAAGACGGCATTCTTTGTGTGATTTTGATTTAATGTATGAAATTATATAAATATGTGAATTTTCTGCCCCTATATCTTCAATTTTGTGATCATTCTAAACATAGGCGCCGATTTATGTTTTTCTCCGTTGGTGCTCAAGGGCGCAAGCCATTTAAAAAATAAAAAAATAGACTAGGCTATTAAAAAAATATTGCATTTCAGAACCTTAGGCTAATGGACAGCGGCCGATACAAACACACACAACAGCGTCACTTCTCAAAAATACAAACAGGATTGGAGATGAAAAGTTTAACTGACACGTAACCGCTAATGCGTTCAGCTTCTTGGGAAATTAATGTTTTGTAAATATTGATTAAAAGACTATTGCGAAAGGACAGCGTTTCCATTAACCGATTGTTGCGACTAAAATAATGAGTTTCTGGGAATGTCTACCTCATTTATGTTTCGAGGTTTCTTTTGATAGTGGCATGGCTTTTCTTTGAGGTTTCGAATCCATTATTCATATAGGCTAAAAAAATATTTTTTTATTTTATGTATTTAACAAAGAACTTGTATTCTGTCCAAAAGTAGGCTACTTTTGTGTCCATTAGTTTTTCCTCTTTTAAACCGTATATAGGCCTATACTTGAGCAGAAAAATGTTCCCATTTAAACCCTGTTACGAACTTTAAGGAGTCTAGGGAATGTACCGTAACATTTACATATTAACGTACTGCTGGGTATGAAATGAGGTGGAAGAACATGACAGACAAAACTTTGAAAGAGAAAAAATACTGGACGTTTATTCACAAAAAGCCAAAGCCACTAGATCCAGTAAAATAATGTCGATATATCAATATTAATAGGTTTGGCTTTTTTTATAACAAATCTGTCCATTTTAGTCTGATTAATGATTAGTGATTACGGAAAGCATTAAATGATTACATACTCGCACGGCACTGTATAGTGGGGGATGGGACGTTTTCAGAGACGCTGTGATTGGTGGATAGGATATGGAACATGCATGCGACTGGTTATGTCACTGTCACTGACAACAACATAACCAATCACAGTGTGGCAGACGCTTCATAGCGCCAACTGCAATGTTTAATTTTAAATAAATGTAGCCTACTGGCAGTCTGGCACTGGCACACGTGGGTGCTCATTTTCCGTGGGTGCTCGGTATTTTCCGTGGGTGCTCCACGGTATCGGCGCCTATGATTCTAAATGCATTTTAGGAGACTGAATCACACAGTGAAAGAACGCACTATAAGCGCGCACATCATTAAAACAAAAAATATGATATTATCGCAGATGATATATATAGCACACTCCTCACCACTGTCTTTTTGGCTAATTTGTGCAAAACCTCTTGCTAAAATGTCAAAGCTTCATTTTAACCACCAATGCAACAATGCAATTATTTAGCTTACCTCTACATTCTTGCGAAGGGTTGATGTCTTGTCGAGATTTTATAAGCTGCTAGTTTGGTCTTCCTAGGCAAGTACAGCTTACACAGCATAATAGAGCATACATATGGCCAGGGGTTCACTTCATTTCCTTCGAGTTCAACTTCAGAATATGACGGGGTTTCGTTTTCAGCGGTGTCTGCACCACTAACGCCTGTTTTGACCGTCTGCATCTTTCTTGTGATTTTAGCGCCAGTTTGCCCTCCTGCCCATTATTTACTGACGTAGCTTCCAGGGAGCGATTTTTTTTTTTTTTTTTACTCAGTAATTAATGTGTTTTAAAATGTAGCGAAGTACAATACTTTAAACAAAATATACTTAAGTAAAAGTAAAATTACAGATTTAAAAAAATACTTTAAAAAGTATTAGTACACATAAAAAAGCTACTCAATTACAGTAACGCGAGTAAATGTAATTCGTTACTTTCCACCTCTGTATTTCAGTCTATAATAATAATGATTGTTTCCAGTGTAAACGCTCCATTTATAGTAATAGGAGCGAAATCGTTTTAGAGTTTTATTTGTAATAATCAAACATCATACAATCAGTCATGTTTTCTACACTGGATGTCTGAAGGGTGAAGTCAGCTAAAATGGGCCAGACACGGTTCTAGCGTCATATTTCTTAAGAAACTGAAGGTAAGTGAGCCTGACAGTACATTTCATTCATCACTAATAAAGCTGCTAAAGCAATTATACATATTCTTACCAACAAAGCAAAGGTTTATGTTTCAACATGCTCTTTCAAATAAAAAAAGATTAATTTAAAAAAGAATCTTCAGTTTTTGTGAAAAACTGCATTTTATGTAGAAATGGCTGGTTAAGCTAAAATGGGCCGCACACACACACACACACACAAACACACACACACACACACACATTTTTACACATAAATTGAGAATGAAAATAGGTTTATAGGTCTTAAAAAAATACAAATACACATAAACAACCAGTCAAAAGTTTTTGAACAGTGAGATTAAAAAAATTGTAAATGTTTAAATATTTTAGCTATTTAAAATTTTTGTTTTCTATTTGAATATATTTTAAAAATTAATTTAAAATATAATTTATAAATTAATTTATTCCTGTGATCAAAGCTAAATTTCTAATATTCTGATTTGCTGTTCAGTAAACTTTTTTTTATTATTTAGTTGAGTAAAATGTTTCAGGATTCTTTGATGAATAGAAAGATCCAAAGATCAGCATTTATATGAAATAAAAAGCTTTTTGTAACATTATACACTATAACATTCAAACGCTTGGGAAATATTTCTAAATTTTACTGTTTTGCTTTGGCACAATAAAGACAATAGTGTCAGTTTACTGTTAAAAATAAAATAATTATTATTTCAGTTGTCTTTTTATATTGGCCCATTATAACTGAATGTTGTGCCGTAGCTCCAGAAGGTCTGCTGAAACTAACGCTCATCATTTGAAAACAGTTACACTTTCTGGCTTCTATAAATATATAAATATTTAAGAGACACATGCTAATTTATTAAAATATCATTAGATCTCATGCGTAGCTTATTTGATGGTATTGTAAGTCATTTACCAAAACGTGGCCCAATTTAGCTGACTTCACCCTAGCGGTGACGCGCGGAACGCGCATGCGCGACTTCCGGTTTACTTCGCGTTGACGCGTCCAGTAGATAGCGTCGCGTCGCGTCAGCGGAGCTTCGCCGTGTAAACACCAAAAATCTTTCCCTTTACGTAATATAACGGAATACATGGCATTCATTAATTTTTTTATTGATTTATTTAATGAATAATGTGTGGACGCTGATTTATTAATCACACGTTGTTCTCTGAATAATGAATGTGTAAGGAGCTGTAACCGATATAAAGGAGCTCAGGTGATGCGTAGTGTGCAGCTCACTTGGCCCAATCAGAGACGAGTGAACGCACATCCGGTCACGTGACTCACGCTCCAGTTAAAAGGCTGATGATCACACACTAACACCTGTGATGGCAAAATAATGAGCTTTTGAACATGCATAGATCTGATATATATAGAAGATATTTTAGTGCATGCTGAAACAGGAAGAACTAACTTCTGAACTTGAGCACTGATTTTAATATCAACATCTGTCTGTGACATATAAAGTGATTAATGTAATTAAATCTGAGTGTTGTAGCTGTTCTCAGCTGTGGATCTGACAAACAGGAAGCAGCAGGAAGCGACAGGAAACCACAAAGAGCTCAAACTAAAATTAGCAGCGTGGACATGTGCACGTCTGAGCATCTTTCAGCACCAGAGACGCTTCATATCTGCTCTGATCATGACACGACTCGACAGAGCTGAACAAATCAACAAGTTCAGTTCACTCTCTGTTAAATCTGGAGAAGTGGGTC
>NC_081783.1:212500-220000 GCF_963082965.1 Carassius carassius | reverse complement strand
CAGGACCGGGCTAATATGGTCATACTTCCTGGTTCTAGTAAGAACTCTTGCTGCTGCATTTTGGACTAGCTGTAGTTTGTTTACTAAGCGTGCAGAACAACCACCCAATAAAGCATTACAATAATCTAACCTTGAGGTCATAAATGCATGGATTAACATTTCTGCATTTGACATTGAGAGCATAGGCCGTAATTTAAATATATTTTTGAGATGGAAAAATTCAGTTTTACAAATGCTAGAAACGTGGCTTTCTAAGGAAAGATTGCGATCAAATAGCACACCTAGGTTCCTAACTGATGACGAAGAATTGACAGAGCAACCATCAAGTCTTAGACAGTGTTCTAGGTTATTGCAAGCAGAGTTTTTAGGTCCTATAATTAACACCTCTGTTTTTTCAGAATTTAGCAGTAAGAAATTACTCGTCATCCAGTTTTTTATATCGACTCTGCATTCCATTAGTTTTTCAAATTGGTGTGTTTCACCGGGCCGCAAAGAAATATAGAGCTGAGTATCATCAGCATAACAGTGAAAGCTAACACCATGTTTCCTGATGATATCTCCCAAGGGTAACATATAAAGCGTGAAGAGTAGCGGCCCTAGTACTGAGCCTTGAGGTACTCCATACTGCACTTGTGATTGATATGATACATCTTCATTCACTGCTACGAACTGATGGCGGTCATATAAGTACGATTTAAACCATGCTAATGCACTTCCATTAATGCCAACAAAGTGTTCAAGTCTATGCAAAAGAATGTTGTGGTCAATTGTGTCAAACGCAGCACTAAGATCCAATAAAACTAATAGAGAGATACACCCACGATCAGATGATAAGAGCAGATCATTTGTAACTCTAAGGAGAGCAGTCTCAGTACTATGATACGGTCTAAATCCTGACTGGAAATCCTCACATATACCATTTTTCTCTAAGAAGGAATATAATTGTGAGGATACCACCTTTTCTAGTATCTTGGACAGAAAAGGGAGATTCGAGATTGTTCTATAATTAACTACAACCCGAATTCCGGAAAAGTTGGGACGTTTTTTAAATTTTAATAAAATGAAAACTAAAAGACTTTCAAATCACATGAGCCAATATTTTATTCACAATAGAACATAGATAACATAGCAAATGTTTAAACTGAGAAAGTTTACAATTTTATGCACAAAATGAGCTCATTTAAATTTTGATTTCTGCTACAGGTCTCAAAATAGTTGGGACGGGGCATGTTTACCATGGTGTAGCATCTCCTTTTCTTTTCAAAACAGTTTGAAGACGTCTGGGCATTGAGGCTATGAGTTGCTGGAGTTTTGCTGTTGGAATTTGGTCCCATTCTTGCCTTATATAGATTTCCAGCTGCTGAAGAGTTCGTGGTCGTCTTTGACGTATTTTTCGTCTAATGATGCGCCAAATATTCTCTATAGGTGAAAGATATGGACTGCAGGCAGGCCAGGTTAGCACCCGGACTCTTCTACGACGAAGCCATGCTGTTGTTATAGCTGCAGTATGTGGTTTTGCATTGTCCTGCTGAAATAAACAAGGCCTTCCCTGAAATAGACGTTGTTTGGAGGGAAGCATATGTTGCTCTAAAACCTTTATATACCTTTCAGCATTCACAGAGCCTTCCAAAACATGCAAGCTGCCCATACCGTATGCACTTATGCACCCCCATACCATCAGAGATGCTGGCTTTTGAACTGAACGCTGATAACATGCTGGAAGGTCTCCCTCCTCTTTAGCCCGGAGGACACGGCCCGTGATTTCCAACAAGAATGTCAAATTTGGACTCGTCTGACCATAAAACACTATTCCACTTTGAAATAGTCCATTTTAAATGAGCCTTGGCCCACAGGACACGACGGCGCTTCTGGACCATGTTCACATATGGCTTCCTTTTTGCATGATAGAGCTTTAGTTGGCATCTGCTGATGGCACGGCGGATTGTGTTTACCGACAGTGGTTTCTGAAAGTATTCCTGGGCCCATTTAGTAATGTCATTGACACAATCATGCCGATGAGTGATGCAGTGTCGTCTGAGAGCCCGAAGACCACGGGCAACCAATAAAGGTCTCTGGCCTTGTCCCTTACGCACAGAGATTTCTCCAGTTTCTCTGAATCTTTTGATGATGTTATGCACTGTAGATGATGAGATTTGCAAAGCCTTTGCAATTTGACGTTGAGGAACAAAGTTTTCCACAATTTTTTTACGCAGTCTTTCACAGATTGGAGAGCCTCTGCCCATCTTTACTTCTGAGAGACTCTGCTTCTCTAAGACAAAGCTTTTATAGCTAATCATGTTACAGACCTGATATCAATTAACTTAATTAATCGCTAGATGTTCTCCCAGCTGAATCTTTTCAAAACTGCTTGCTTTTTTAGCCATTTGTTGCCCCCGTGCCAACTTTTTTGAGACCTGTAGCAGGCATTAAATTATAAATGAGCTAATTAAGTGGATAAAAGTCTAAAATTTCTCAGTTTAAACATTTGCTACGTTATCTATGTTCTATTGTGAATAAAATATTGGCTCATGTGATTTGAAATTCCTTTAGTTTTCATTTTATTAAAATTTAAAAAACGTCCCAACTTTTCCGGAATTCGGGTTGTAGTTCTTTGGGGTCAAGTTGTGGTTTTTTGAGAGGCTTAATAACAGCCAGTTTGAAGGTTTTGGGGACATATCCTAATGACAATGAGGAATTAATAATAGTCAGAAGAGGATCTATGACTTCTGGAAGCACCTCTTTCAGGAGCTTAGATGGTATAGGGTCTAACATACATGTTGTTGGTTTAGATGATTTAACAAGTTTATACAATTCTTCCTCTCCTATAGTAGAGAATGAGTGGAACTGTTCCTCAGGGGGTCTATAGTGCACTGTCTGATGTGATACTGTAGCTGACGGCTGAATGGTTGCAATTTTATCTCTAATAGTATCGATTTTAGAAGTAAAGTAGTTCATAAAGTCATTACTGCTGTGGTGTTGGGAAATGTCAACACTTGTTGAGGCTTTATTTTTTGTTAATTTAGCCACTGTATTGAATAAATAACTGGGGTTATGTTTGTTTTCATCTAAAAGAGAAGAAAAGTAATCGGATCTAGCAGTTTTTAATGCTGTTATGTAGTCCAAGTACAATATGTTTTTGGGTGAGTTTGTGAGGGATGACCATATTGAAGGCGGAGCCATAATCAATAAAGAGCATCCTGATATAAGTTTCCTTATCTTCCAGGTGAGAAAGGGAAATATGGAGGGCAGCAGCAATAGCGTCTGAGGTGGACCTGTTGGGCCGATCTGTTTACTGCAGCAGGTCAAATATGTCCGGCATAATGCTCTGAATGAGTCAGCACCACTCTTTCAAAACACTTCATAATGATCGGAGTGAGTGCTACTGGGCCTATAGTCATTCAGGCAGGTCGGGGGTTCATCTTGGGAAGGAAAAGCTGTAATTGCTTTGCTCAGTCTGTCTTGTTGCCTTATGTAAATGCAAAAGATTGAGCACACAGCACGTGGCGTACCTGATTCTGGTTGGGGAACTTCCTGACTTGTATTGTGAATACTATGTTATCAACACAAGTGCTAATGTACCCAGTCGCATACTTAGCATAATCCTGTATGCTGACAGAAGAGTCCTCCAAAGTGGCTGCAGCATTAAACACATCTCAGTCTGTCAGAGCAAAACAGTCCTGTGAGATGCCCTCAGTTTGTAGGGTCCAAAGCCTAACCTGTTTGGTGACAGGGTTTGGTTGTTTGAGTCTTTGTCTGTAGGCCGGGTACATGAACAAAGAGATGTTGTCTGCGTGTCCATAATGGGGGCAGGGTGCAGCCTTGTATGCATCACGTATGTTGCTGTAAACATTGTCCAGTGTGTTTTATCGCGGCTGGGAATGTCCAGATGTTGGTGATATTTGGGGAAAAACAGTCCGTAATTTGCACCGATTAAAGTCGCCAGCTGCAATAAAAATGGCTTCAGGGTGAGCCGTCTCTAGTGTGTTTAGTACATCATGGAGCTTGGCTAGCGCTGCTGTGAAGTTAGCTCGCAGGGGATGTAAACTATAGGGGCTATAAACACTGCAGTATATTCCCTCGGTAGATAATAGGGACGGCAATTCAGCAATAAAAACTCCACGTCTGGCGAGCAAACAAGCTCCAGGTTTAACACGCATAAAGTCAAACAGACAAGCTTGATCGATACTCAATTTAATTTACTTTTTACAAAAGACCTGTTCTGATGCCATGCTATTCATCATAGAGCGCTGACTAGAAATAAAAACAGTATGTTGTATTTAAAGAAACAGATGTTTCAAATATAAAGAAATTGTGTATTCAAGAAATCCAAACATGAATCACATGAATTCATGTAAATAATAATTACTCTCCATTTCACCCTCAGGTTAATACATCATCATCTTCAAGTAAGTTATGTTGCCTTAAATAATATAATATAATATAATATAATATGATGTAAGCTGTAATAATGAAGTATAACATTGCTGTTCTGCAGGTCACACGTCTCACAGGTTTTCTCTGGATCTGGAGTCTCAGGATTTGGACAGGTACTGAGCGCAGTCACACACTCTGTGCTTTAACATCAGTAATCAGAGAACTGATGTGTGTGATTGTGTTTGTGTGATCCTGCAGCTGCTGTGAGAGCGAGACGAGCTCGCTGGGTAAGAGTCTCACTGAATCACAGCTGAAGCAGCTCAGAGTCACCGAGTCTGAAGAACTCTCTGGATGCTTTTTAGATTCACACGTGAGGAAACAGCAGCATCACGAATGGCCTCGTGCGAAAGGAGAAGCCCACGGCAGCTTCACCAACCACAGCAAACCTGCACAGGTACAACACCGCGTTAATACTGCTTTATCACTCACGCTTAGGGCTGGGTACCGAACTTCCATGCCTTTTGTTGGGGAATTTAACAGTTACAACCCAAGGACCAGGTGTTGTCACAATGAAGACCAGGAGTCAGAGATGAGTTCAGTTAATAATAATAATTTTACTGAAGAAAATAGTTTGCAGTTTCATCAGCAGAAGTCAGCTTCAGTACTCTCGACGGAGTTCGTAGGCCGCCCCCGTACAACTCAAAATCAACCACAGTTATACCCTGACAGAGGAGACTAATTGCGTCAATAAATAAGTCAACAAAATTCTGATTGGTTCCAAAACCTAGATAAACTCTCCAGAGACATATATCTGATCCGCTGGACACTGGCAGGTGATCGTTTGTCCTGGGACTGTCTGAGCTTCTCCCTGTACCGACAGATACTAACACACATACACAGAGAACTTATCTAAAACTCAAGGCTTTCTAGCACTGGCGAGTGTCTTATCATTACGCTTGGACACACACACATAATATGTGCACATTAATCTTGAGGAAAAGAAATACAGGGTAGAACAGGATTCTTTAATATCTCATAAGGTTACACATTTCACTCTTGCCATAACTTGATTAATAGTCAAACAAGAAATCATGTAATAATGTAATTAATATCAGTATGAAGGATATGGCAACTCGGCATCCACTCCTTCACTTTATGGTATCGAACTAAAAACTTCGATACTATGAGTATCGAAAAATTATTTATCTTTCGGTGCCAAAAGCTTCGGAGCCCGGGATGTCACCTGTAGGAGAAAAAAATCCATCCGTGGCGACGGTTTTGCAATCCGTCCCCTCAGTTTATAAACCGTGCCCACGAATTCATAAACTGTTCCCTCAGTTTAACAAACCGTGCCCACGAATTTCCAGTCCGTGCGCTCAGATCTTGTAAACCGTACCCTCAGGTTTTGAATCCGTACCCATGAATTCATAATCCGTGCGCACGCTTTCGCAATCCTTTCCCTCGGATTTGTAAACCGTACTCACGGATTCATGCAGCAAGCTCCTACGTGTTAATATAGTTTTATTGAATATTATTATGTGGAATAGGTTTACAGCAAAGTGTGATTCTCTATCAAGTGTAGTACGAGGAATACAAAGATTTAATAAGAAAGATGTGCATCAAAATCTTGTTCAATTGGTGATAATCTTATAATAGCACTTGGTTATTATTGTACAATAAACCTGGCTTTGTGACTGACTCTGGAGTAATGTTTTCCTCTTTTGTAAGTTGTTTTGGATAAAAGATTCTTATGCATAACCTGTATAATATACAATAATGATAAAAATAAAAAGAAAGTTATTTTTATAATTTTAATTTGTAGGCTAAATAAATGAGTACAAGACAGTAAAAATGTTTGTCATAAAATAATTAATGAATGCTTTATTTTTGAATAACCTTTGACAGTTTTGGAAATGGTTGTGTACAATTCTTTCTTAACATAAAGACTTATTTTTGTGATTTTATTATACTAAGCTCCACCCATAAAATGTGTGCATAAACGCATTTGATGTATAAAGTCTAATTAAGTTGTTCAGATGAACAAAGCACGAGGTTTTTTTGCCTAATTAGCAATTTTAATTGTTTGATCAGACTGTTTGTATATTATATATTCACATTCATAAATCGGGGATTAAACGTGGAGTTGCTAAATATGAAAACAAGCACAGTACCTGTAACTGCGCTTTGCATTTTGCGAGATTGACATGCTAAATAGCAGACTAACCCAGTTTACTCTCATTCATTTCATTCACGAACGATAAGATCTCCAGATCTAGTTCAGACTCATATGAAACTCGTTCATTGAAGGGCGTATTCGTTCACTACATTCAACAAATCACATGCTCTGTCACATCTCATACTGGAAGGCTATTGGCTGGAGGTTGAGTAACTCTTTGACAGGATGAAATGGTTGTTACCCGGATCACTGAGCTGTGCATGCGCCGCGCTGCTGTGGAGGGAGGAACTTCACTGAACCAGAAATATGAGTCAGTGGATTGCGTGAACGAGAACGATTCGTTCAAAAAGAATGATTCGTTCACGAAGGACACATCACTAGTGTGTAAGGATGGTTTCCCTGCAGTGGTTCTAGTCTGTTGTCACCCGCTGCCTCTTATACCAATGACTGAAAGTGCAGTTAGAATAGTTAAATATGTGTGAGAGTGTTGCTATTACGTGACTATTGTATTGCAATAGGTATTATTTCAATGCTAATGCTGAATCAAGACACATAATTAATAATGGGAGTGGTTAATTAACAGTACTTCATTATCATTTCACTTGAATTGGTTAAAAATAGATGAAGGATGGTAAAAGATGAACAGTTAGATGTAACCAGCACGTTGGTAAAATGTTACCTGAGAGAACGATAGTGTGTGTGTGTGTGTGAGAGAGAGAGAGAGAGAGAACGATAGAGTGTGTGTGTGTGAGAGAGAGAGAGAGAACGATAGAGTGTGTGTGTGTGAGAGAGAGAGGGAGAGAGAGAGAGAACGATAGAGTGTGTGTGTGAGAGAGAGAGAGAGAGAGAGAACGATAGAGTGTGTGTGTGTGAGAGAGAGAGAGAGAACGATAGAGTGTGTGTGTGTGAGAGAGAGAGGGAGAGAGAGAGAGAACGATAGTGTGTGTGTG
>NC_081783.1:197500-207500 GCF_963082965.1 Carassius carassius | reverse complement strand
CGATAGAGTGTGTGTGTGTGTGAGAGAGAGAGAGAGAGAGAGAGAACGATAGAGTGTGTGTGTGTGAGAGAGAGAGAACGATAGTGTGTGTGTGTGTGAGAGAGAGAGAGAGAGAGAGCGAGAGAACGATAGAGTGTGTGTGTGTGAGAGAGAGAGAGAACGATAGTGTGTGTGTGTGTGTGTGAGAGAGAGAGAGAGAGAGAGAGAGAACGATAGAGTGTGTGTGTGTGAGAGAGAGAACGATAGAGTGTGTGTGTGTGAGAGAGAGAGGGAGAGAGAGAACGATAGAGTGTGTGTGAGAGAGAGAGAGAGAACGATAGAGTGTGTGTGTGTGTGAGAGAGAGAGAGAGAGAGAGAGAGAGAGAGAGAGAGAGAACGATAGAGTGTGTGTGTGTGAGAGAGAGAGAACGATAGTGTGTGTGTGTGTGTGAGAGAGAGAGAGAACGATAGAGTGTGTGTGTGTGTGTGAGAGAGAGAGAGAGAGAGAGAGAGAGAGAACGATAGAGTGTGTGTGTGTGAGAGAGAGAGAGAACGATAGTGTGTGTGTGTGTGAGAGAGAGAGAGAGAGAGAGCGAGAGAACGATAGAGTGTGTGTGTGTGAGAGAGAGAGAGAACGATAGTGTGTGTGTGTGTGTGTGAGAGAGAGAGAGAGCGAGAGAACGATAGTGTGTGTGTGTGTGTGAGAGAGGGAGAGAACGATAGAGTGTGTGTGTGTGTGAGAGAGAGAGAGAGAGAACGATAGAGTGTGTGTGTGTGTGTGAGAGAGAGAGGGAGAGAACGATAGAGTGTGTGAGAGAGAACGATTGTGTGTGTGTGTGTGTGTGTGTGTGTGTGTGAGAGAGAGAGAGAGAACGATAGTGTGTGTGAGAGAGAGAGAGAACGATTGTGTGTGTGTGTGTGTGTGTGTGAGAGAGAGAGAACGATTGTGTGTGTGTGTGAGAGAGAGAGGGAGAGAACGATAGTGTGTGTGTGTGTGTGTGTGTGAGAGAGAGAGAGAGCGAGAGAATGATAGAGTGTGTGTGTGTGAGAGAGAGAACGATAGTGTGTGTGTGTGTGTGTGTGAGAGAGAGAGAGAGAGAGAGAGCGAGAGAACGATAGTGTGTGTGTGTGAGAGAGAGAGAGAACGATAGTGTGTGTGTGTGTGTGAGAGAGAGAGAGAGCGAGAGAACGATAGTGTGTGTGTGTGTGTGTGAGAGAGGGAGAGAACGATAGAGTGTGTGTGTGTGTGAGAGAGGGAGAGAACGATAGAGTGTGTGTGTGTGTGTGAGAGAGAGAGAGAACGATAGAGTGTGTGTGTGTGCGAGAGAGAGAGGGAGAGAACGATAGTGTGTGTGAGAGAGAACGATTGTGTGTGTGTGTGTGTGTGTGAGAGAGAGAGAGAGAACGATTGTGTGTGTGTGTGAGAGAGAGAGGGAGAGAACGATAGTGTGTGTGTGTGTGAGAGAGAGAGAGAGAGAGTAACAGTTACAATCTTCTTTTGTCTCTTGCTGGACCATGTGACTATAAACCAACCGGGAGACATTCAAACTGACCAATCAGCAGCTGAGCTAAAGTGAGCAGACCCCAGATGAACACACATGTAGATTTCTATCCTCTGTGTCTTCAGGAATGACAAATGGCCTTTTGTTCCTTCAGACAGGTCTGGGACAGAAGAGTAGAAGTCTTTGATCTTTTCAACACAACCCTTACACTGGGACGCCATTAAACACAAACACCTCTGGGGGATACACTTTTTTTATGTAATGAAGAAAAATAAATCTGTGGTAAAAATCAAGTCACAATGTGTATGTGTAAAATATAGTGTGATCCCTCAGTAGAAGAAATAACAGAAACGAGTTAGGGTTAGGTGTTGGAAAAAATACATTAACATAGAAAAATAAATATATATATATATACCGTATATAGCTTTTAAAAAATTTATTTTTAATCCGTGGCAGTCAGGGTCGTGCAGACGTGCAGGGCTCAAGACTCTTTTCCAAATTACAAGCAATAGTTGTATCTCAGACAAATATTGTCCTCCGAACAAACCACACATCACTGGAGAGATCCTTTTTAAAAATTACTAAAGTAATTCAGTCAAGAGTAGCACACTGATCTTCTTGCAACATTTCCATAAGTACCTCAGACCAAGACATTCCTCCAAATGGAGAAAGGGACTCACTTGGGATTTGCATTGATCGAGTCCTAGACGCGAGAGTTCACACCTTTCGGGGACGGATGGTAATTTGCATGAAAGACACTGGGAAATGGCTCATCTACAGTGAGCAAACTCTCTAAACTCTTAGGATCTGTATTACCTTGTAGTTTACTTATTGTAAAATTGAGACCGTTGTACCAGTCGCCTCGAGATGATTCAAAGATACCAAATTTCTGAAGATCATGTGACACTGAAGACTGGAGGAATGATGCTGAAAATACAGCGGAGCATCACAGAAATACATTACACTTTAACACAGATTCACACAGAACACAGCTGTTTTACATTAGAGTAATATTTCACTCTATTTACTGTGTTTTTGATCAAACAAAAACAGCCTTGATGAACAGAAGAGACTGTAGGACTGAACAGATTGCTCACAATAAGATCAATAACATGCCTTAAGAAAATCCACAGTTAACTTCCATCTGACGTCTGTCGTGCAGGGATTGGAGGATCAGAACTGGTATGTTGGTGCGGTTAGTCGTGTGGATGCTGAACACGCTCTTCATCTGGTCAACAGGGTAAAACACACCTTCGGTTCACTCCATCATGACATTTGTTTCAGCTCAGAGACACAAGAACGTACAGGAATTCAGTTGAGCAGATTATCACCAAATCAGAAAACCAACATATGGACTGTGCATGAATTATTTAGATACAGATCATGATGTTTATATGACACCAGCTGACTTCTGTCCACAGGAAGGAGCCTTTCTAGTGCGCGACTGCTCGAAGAACACTACCTATGAGCCCTTGGTCCTCGCTGTGTTTTACAGCAAAAGAGTGTTTAACATTCAGATCCGCTTCAGTGATGAAACCAGCAAATACTCTCTGGGAACGGGCCTGAGAACCAATGACGTGAGTCACACACACTCTCTCTCTCACACACACACACACACAGTGCAGTGTTTGACTGAGCATCAGCATCATCAGCTCGCGTCTCTTTGTCTTTCAGAGGTTCGACTCCGTCACCGACATCATCAGGTTCCACTCCATTTTTCCCATCGTTCTCATTGATGGGCGGAAACCTTCGGAGGCAGCCAATCAGGGGAGGCAGTGTGTGCTGATGTACCCAATCACAAAGCAGGATCTGACCGAGCTGTTGAAATAAGAGCAAATACAAACCGCAACCTCTCCGGGACGTTTAACTGACATTTTAACTTTATAAGTAATTTCTAGTGAGGTTTGACTGGTACGGACTCAAAAAAGAGCCAAAGAACTCATCTGATAGAATGAAGAAAAATCTGTCAATTAATAATGTGGCGGTGTATAGCAATCAAATATAAAGAATTCAAGGTTTTAACATTTTAACACACATGTAGAGTGAAAGTGAGTGTTTGGTTGAGTGCAGACACAAGAACCATTTCTCCAGAAACTTTTATTCCATTAATAAGTTTTATTGAATCACACTTAAATCTTTTTTGGCCTTCATGAATAATTTAAAAATAGATGTTATGCTTCTGAAGCCTCAGAACTATGTACAGATTATAGTTTGCCATAAAACACACGCTAAGTTTCTTGAACAGTTTGTTCATAAATGAGCAGATGCCCTGAAAATCAAAAGCTCAGCTGTAACTTTACATAACAGTAACAGTAATAAAAGAAAACTGGTTTGATCATTTGAGGTAGATTTACAATGATAAACGCATCAAACCGTCTCGACTGTTTAATGACGGTACAAAAGGAAACTTGTTTGATGTACAGACTTTAACAGTGTACATGTGCTGTAGTTTACAGTGAAATACTGAGTCTGTATAATCAAACCTTTTTGTTTGTTTGCAAAAAACACTTTTACTGTACGTCATAAGTTTGAATCCCACAAATGAGAAAGCCTCACCCAATAATGACCATGTGCACAAAAACCAGAAAAGATTCACCTGCCACTGATGCTTACGTGCTCGTAATATGATAAACACAACAGTAAATGATGTGAAATGATTTGAGTGAATGCACTTCATGTGAATCTCCAAACATTAAGTCTGTTTGAAATGAGCCTGTACATTCATGACAAATAACACGCAACATGCTAAAACAGACATTAGTGTTGTTTGAAACCTCTTGGTTTCAGAGTTCTGACCTTCTTATGAATAACTTCTACATATTGGCAGTTGAGTTTTACATTTTTTCTTTTTTTACATCTCTCTTTATATATTATACATATATATGAGCATGTTTGTCATTGCTGCGGTCAAGTGCTCCAGGGCAGGACCGGGTAAGTAATGTTGAAAAAAGTAATTTTTATTCCCAACTATACTATGACCAGAACAGCTAATACTTGGTCAGTGTAATCACAACATATTTGACGAAATGTTTATTGGCATTGAATTATAATTGTCCACCAACCAGCTTTATTACAGTTAAACTCTAAAATTATTCCACAAGTGTTTTCTAAAATGGTAAAAAAAAAAAAAGCAATACGTAAAATATCTACAAGGGAATGTAGCTGGTTTTTACGAGAGTGGTTTCTCAGAGACTCCCTTCAGAACGAACTCGATTACCTGATACTTCTGTCCATGGACTTTCTTGAGCTTCATCTTAAATGAAGGCGGTTTACTTGTTTGCTGTTCCTGCTGATGATCCAGTGAGCGAACCCACTTATAGTTCTTCAGGGTTTGGACGCCAACATTGACGCTCTGAACTGAAGGATTGGGGTGGTTCAGAACCACAACCGGCTGGTTCGGACTGGGAAGACTGATGCGCTGATTCACTTTCAGAGGAGTTAACCTCAGCTCTCGATGACGATCAGTTGAGAGTCCAGGAAGACCCATCCCAACCAATGATGACCTGCGTTTCTTGGCTTTTCTTTTTTCTTTCTTGTGCTTTTTCCGTGCTGGAGAGTCTTGGTGCTTCTCTTCACTTTCACAAAGGTTTCTCTTTAGTATCAGCTTGATGGCCACCTCAGGACTTCCAGACACGTTCTGCTCGCTTAGCGTGCAGCTGAGAACCGGTCGTGCCATCAAACTCTCCTCTCGTGTTGGGGCTTCTGGAAGCTTCTTCTTGGGTTCCAACAGAGAACTGGGAATCCTGAACAAAGCTACTTTTGGATACATGTTGGAAACACAGGAATGGTGTTTTTGGCCAGACTCGTGTTCAGAATTCCCCTTGTCTTGATGTGAAATGTCATCTTTGTTGGATGGAATGACGCTCTGGTTTGGCAAAACTGATGGTTGAATCAAATTTGAAGATTGTTTTAAGTGGCCTGTGTTTAGGGTTTTCTCTGATCTTTTCACTTGACCATGAGTCTTAGATATTGCAGAGGCTTTACTAGTCTTATTCTCTCGCTTTGTTTCTTTGCGACCTGAAGAAGCACCTTTTGGTTTCTCCTCCGTATCTTCCTTTTTAATCAGAATACTACAGACCAGCGGTTTCTCTGCATTCTTCACATCGTCCTTCGGCTCTTTCATTGAAACCGTCCAGCGTTGCATTTCTGGCAAGGACTTTGAGATGCTTTGAGTTGACTTAGGCGTAGGACAAAGAGAGAAAACTGATGAGATCACAGGAAGGCTTTCAGAACTCAGTTCCGGACCTTCGAGCGTGATGATCTCTGGATCCTTGGTCTTGGGGTTACGCTTGCTCCTGGCTGGTGTCTCTGAAGAACACTGTGGTTTGTGGGCTGACTGAACAGTTTTTGTGAAAGTCTGAACTTTGGTGCATGATGAAGGCTGCTGCTGTTTGACTTCATGAGATGATGAAGACGTGGACGAGCTGACTTGACACCCTTTGGCAACTTGGCATTTGAAGGACAGTTTGCCTCCAGGTGTGGCTGATGAAGGTTCAGCTACGTTGCTCTTCTGGTCTTGCGGGCTCCCATTGGGTGGGATTAACCGTAGCTCCAACTCTCGAGTCCCATTGACATTTTTCACCTCGACCAGTTCCACCAAACACCCAGCAGGAATATTGATCTCCTCTGGACAGGACACGGTCAGAGGCTTGTTGTGTTGAATTGGCTGGTTCAAAGGCGCTAACAGTTCCACTTGGACACTGGATAATGGGCTCGATGTCTCTGCTGAGGATCCTACAGGTGCTCTGTAGGTGCTTCGTGACTGATTGCTCTTTTCTGCACTGGAGTGCAGTGGATGTTTGATTGTACTGCTGGGAAGTACAACTGGTTTCTGCGTCGCAGTGTTAGTCCCTGTTGTGAACTGACTACACCTCTGATCCATCAGGATATTCCTCTTGGATAAGGGTGTATTAAGCAGCGCTCTGAGTGGGGTGTTCAATTCAACAGGTGCTCTGACCTGGACTCTTGGAATGGTTTTTGTGGCCATAGCCTTTTCAGAAACATCAACCCTTGGGCTTTGCTGTAGTGGTCCTGTAGAGCTAACATGGATTCTTGGGAACATAGCTTTTGGAATAAGCTTTTCCGAAATGGAAACCTTGTTTTTCCCACTGGCACTGAGTTGAGAGTTCGATAGGTTGCCGTTTGCCTCCCGTGATCTCAGAACGACTAGCGGTGTGTTGCCTAACGAGTGACTCGTGCTTGGAGCGCAGCTGGGAATGGCACTGGTGGACTGAGTCTTAGAAACTGGAACAATGGTTGCGGTGTTGGTCATACACGGCGTTGTGAAACTGTAGGTCATCCGGGCACGATTACTCCTGGTTTGGTTCACTGTTTTACCAATATCAGATGATTGGCTGGGTTGACTTCCACTGGGGAGTTCGACATGGAAATTGGGAATTGCACACTGGTCATTCCTTTCAGGCCAATCTGAAATCTCGAGAGTGTCAGGAACAGATGGACCTTCTGTATCTGGGGTGGATACAGTGAAGTTAGTTATGAAGCCTTCTTCCGCATTTCTCTTGTGTATACGAAGAATATGCTTCACCATGTAGTCTCTCCGCACGGCTCCGTACGAGCAGAAGCTACACCTGTATGGGTACGAGCCGGTGTGCGAGACCACGTGTTTCTGAGACTCTGTTTTAGAATAGGAGACATGGCTGCAGAGCGCGCAGGAGAAAGTTATCTCTTGATGATGGGACACGTGTCTCTCGAACAGGTCAGTGTCCTTGGTGGAAAAGCGACATTTTGCACAGCACAGGCGATCAATGTCTTTTCTAGGTATAGCATTGGCCTTGCTGTTCATAAATGACATGAAACTTTGTTGTGAACGCATGGTCAGGACATCAACTTAGCAATCCTACAGTCCAAAAATCAAAGAATACGTAATCCACATTAGCTGTTTTTTCACTGGTGAGAATCCCTTCCTTTGGGCTCGGCACACTGTTAGTTTATATCTGCACAATGGGTGAGAGAAAAAAAAGAGTGTTTCAGGGAATTAGAAAGGATGGTAGTAATAAACAACTGATTCACACGAAACACTCTCTTCCTTGGTTATGTTTTGCAACAGCTCTAATTTAAGACCTTAGATTCTAATGCAACCACTAACAACCTTTTTACCACCAAACTGCAAATGACTAATGACCACTCAGAACAAACTATTACTGTGTACCAGGTTTTGCATTGGTTGTTATTTGGTCCAACATGGTCTGAAATGTACGTTGGCCAGTTTTGGGGATCTACATGTCAAACTCTCTAGTGCCACCATCAACTTGAAGTGTATCTTTTTTTTAAAACCCGATTTTCTGTTTATATCCGATTGCATAAAAACTCTTTGACCTCCAATGATGTGCAGAAGAGCTGCATTCAACACACCTGAAAGTTGCATTTTTTTATTGAATTGATTTGGCTTACAATTTTTTTTCTGTTCTTCACTAGATTTTAGTTGAACAATCTTAAAACCATTCTGATAAAATTAATCTTTGATATTCAAAACTGTTCACCAATGACTAGCCCATGTGCTTAACCATTATTACTTAAAGCAATATATATATATATATATATATATATATATATATACAAATCCAGTGTAAAACCAACACTTGGCAAAATATTTGCCTATAAAAACAAATGAAAGTACAATAAGACATATTTTATGCAATGCAAGAATACAGTCAATGTTCTTGATTTGGCTTTCTGGTTAAAATCACAAACACTAATACCAATAATTTCTATGGTTTTAATCATATTTATTAGCAAAAATATTGGTATTAATGACAGTAATAAAACAAAAGCTACTTGTACTCCTACGTACAAACTACAAATCACTTTAAAGTAGTAGTCCAGTAAATGCAATTAAACACTTTGAGCTTTTTGTTATTATTATTATTATTATTATTCATGTTCTCAACATTGCAAACACAGATTTGATAATTGTGTCCCTGCAGCACAGAAGCAGTCATCAGTATCACAGGTATATTTGTAGAAATAGACAATACATTGTATGGGTCAAAATGATATTTTTTTTTGTTCCATGAAGATATTTTCTAAATTCCTATTTTAAATATATCAAAACTTAATTTTTGATTAGTAATATGCATTGCTAAGAACTTCATTTTAACAACTTTAAAAGATGATTTTCTCAATATTTAGATTTTTTTTTCAACCACAGATTCCAGATTTTTAAATAGTTGTATCTCAGACGAATATTATCCTCCTAACAAACCACACATCAATGGAGAGATGATTTATTCAGCTTTCAGATGATGTATAAATCCCAATTTCACTAAATGTACCCTTTTCACTGGTTTTGTGCTCCTGGGTCACATATTAGAAATGCATGCATTATAGTATAAACACATGCAATTTCTGAGAAAAGAAGGAAACTATGGAGCAATGGCTTTACAGAACAAACAGTAGAGTTTATTAGGTCATAACTGCTCTGTGCACTGCACAAATCCACCGACATGAGCATCGCATGGCTCTGCAGATCTACTGCTCTCTCATCAGAAGCAGATTCTCGTTCTGCCTGGATGCACAGCACAGTTATTCCTTATTCCCCGAGGCTATCTAAATAAGTAGAGCATTCACGCATTTCTAAAGTGTTGCGTGAGCCGAGCCCAAGCCACGCACGCGCCGCTAAGACGCGCGTTCCGAGCGAAAACTGCCATGCGTTAAAACACTAACCTTGCCTTTAAATCGTCATCCTCTCAAAAGAGCCTCTGATGCGTTTAATTCGTCCATTCTTCACTATTTTCTCGCCAGGTTCGCTTGCATTGTTTTCTGTATCTGCCGCCGTGACCGCGCAGCAGAGCGCGCGCGCGGAACACGTGATGCGACGCGTGGCTCTGATTGGCTGCTGGCTGCAGTAGAACTCTACAGCTCACGCGGGCACCCGCATTTCATAACGCGCAGCATCTCACAAACACGTTTGCTCGCTCTGATGCTGATTGACGATAGAATATGGAGCTTATAGCTTTTGTTCTAGTAGAATACCATCTGTTTTAGTCGTTTGATTCATCTGTTGCTGTTAGTCAGTAAACTGACCCGCACTGTACACTCTTCCCCTTACATAACTTGAGCCAAGATGGCGGTCATGAAAAACTGACAGCAGCAAGACTGTTGTGTTGAGTTAGTGTGAAGACTACTGTCCGCTTATATTACAGTTTACAGACAAACTTCACATATGCTGATGATATTATATCATGGTTATTGGTAATACATGTATTTATATTCATTTGGTGATATATTGGCCACACCCATTTGTAAAAAAAAATATATAGTCGATTAGAACATGCACAGCTGATCAAATATTCAAGTTCATATATGATCATATGTCGAATATTTAAATAAAGACACAACTCTTAAATACAAACAATCAAAGATTTAAACTGATATAGTATGAATCACAGCTATGTTTTTGTGATAGCAGCATTTGGGAGCTTCGCTGTAAGTCGAGACAGATATCTGTTGTTATAGTGTGTGATATAAACACGTCTGTACCATAGACTGCTCTATACCTG
>NC_081783.1:182500-190000 GCF_963082965.1 Carassius carassius | reverse complement strand
TAATTTTGTATTCCCTAAAATACTTCCTAATAGCTTTTTAAAATTGTGTGTTCTGAAACCATAAACGTTCTCTTAAATTCTTAATTAAATTTATCAGAATCAGAATCAGAAAGAGCTTTATTGCCAAGTATGCTTGCGCATACAAGGAATTTGTTTTAGTGACATAAGCTTCCAGTAAACAGAGACAACAACACACGGAAAAAAAAAAAAATTTACGGGAGAATTACAAATTGGCAAATAAATAAGTGTATAAACAATTGTGCTATAAATGATAATGGAATAGGATTGAGTGAGATGCAGGAATGTTCTAGGATGGAGGGGTAACAAATAAATATAAGGATATTGCACATTTTTGCATAAGTTTAAGTGGGAAACATTTAACTGTTCATGAGGTAGATTGCCTGGGGGAAGAAACTATTCTTGTGCCTTGCTGTTCTGGTATTTGCGGCTCTGAGGCGCCGGCCAGATGGAAAAAGTTCAAAGATGGGGTGACTTGGATGTGAGGGATCCAGAGTGATTTTCTGAGTCCTTTTCCTCACTCTGGATGTGTACAGTTCTTGGAGGGTGGGCAGGGGAGCACCAATAATCCTTTCAGCAGTCCGAACAGTTCTCTGTAGTCTTCTGATATCTGATTTTGTAGCTGAACCAAACCAGACAGTAATTGAAGTACACAGGACTGACTCAATGACGGCTGAGTAGAACTGTTTCAGCAGCTCCTGTGGCAGGTTAAACTTCCTCAGCTGGCGAAGGAAGTACAACCTTTGTTGGGCTTTTTTCACAATGGAGCCAATGTGATTGTCCCACTTCAGGTCCTGAGAGATGGTGGTTCCCAGGAATCTGAATGACTCCACTGCAGTCACAGTGCTGTTCATGATGGTGAGTGGGGAAAGTGCAGGGGGGTTTCTCCTAAAGTCCACAGTCATCTCCACTGTTTTGAGCGTGTTCAGCTCCAGGTTGTTAAGACTGCACCAGACAGCCAGCTGCTCAACCTCCTGTCTGTAAGCAGACTCGTCACCGTCCTGGATGAGGCCGATGACTGTAGTGTCGTCTGCAAACTTCAGGAGCTTGACAGAGGGGTCTTTAGAGGTGCAGTCGTTGGTGTACAGGGAGAAGAGCAGAGGGGAGAGAACACATCCCTGAGGGGCACCAGTGTTGGTGGAGCAGCTGTTTGACATGAATTTCCCCAGTCTCACTAACTGTTGCCTATCTGTCAGAAAGCTGGTGATCCACTGACAGATAGAGCTAGGAACAGAGAGCTGGGTCAGTTTGGTCTGGATGGTTGTTGGGATGATGGTGTTGAAAGCCGAACTAAAGTCCACAAACAGGATCCTCACATAAGTCCCTGTTTTGTCCAGATGTTGCAGGATGAAGTGCAATCCCATGTTGATTGCATCATCCACGGACCTGTTTGCTCGGTACGCAAACTGCAGGGGGTCCAGTGATGTCCTTCAGATAAGCCAGAACCAGTTTTTCAAACGACTTCATGACGACAGACGTTAGAGCCACAGGTCTGTAGTCGTTAAATCCTGTTATCTTGGGTTTCTTTGGAATGGGGATTATGGTTGAGCGTTTGAAGCAGGAAGGCACTTCACACAACTCCAGAGATCTGTTGAAGATCTGTGAAAAGATGGGGGCCAGCTGGTCAGCACAGGTTTTCAGACAGGCTGGTGTAGCGCCATCTGGGCCTGGTGCTTTTCTTCTTTTGTTTTTCTTGAAGACCTGGCGCACATCATCTTCACAGATTTGAAGAGCAGGAGGTATGGAGAGGGGGATTGCAGGAGGTGTTAATGGTTGTGTAGGGAGATGGTCAGAGTGGGTGTTGGGGGTTTCAAATCTACAATAAAACTCATTCAGGTCGTTAGCAAGTCGTTGATTAGCCTCAGTGCAAGGGGATGGTGTCTTGTAGTTTGTGATGGCTCTCAGTCCTCTCCAAACTGAAGTAGAGTCGTTGGAAGTAAACTGGTCTTCCAACTTTTTAGCGTAGGTCTTTTTAGCCGCTCTAATCTCTTTGTTCAGTGTGTTCCTGGCCTGATTGTACAAGACCCTGTCCCCATTTCTGTAGGCATCCTCTTTGGCCTGACGAAGGTGTCTGAGTTTTACTGTAAACCATGGCTTATCATTGTTGAATGTTAAATAAGTCCTGGTAGGAATGCATATATCCTCACAGAAACTAATATAGGATGTTACAGTCTCTGTGAGTTCGTCCAGATCGGTGGTAGCAGCTTCAAAAACGCTCCAGTCTGTGATGTCAAAACAAGATTGTAAATCCTGCTCTGTTTCGCTGGTCCATCTCTTCACAGTCTTTACTACAGGTTTAGCAGATTTAAGTTTCTGCTTGTAGGTCGGTATAAGATGAACCAGACAGTGATCAGAACGTCCCAAAGCTGCTCGTGGAACAGAGTGAAATGCATCCTTTATTGTTGTGTAACAGTGATCCAATATATTACTGTCTCTGGTGGGACAGGTAACATGCTGTCTGTATTTTGGCAGTTCACGGGAGAGATTGGCTTTATTAAAGTCCCCAAGAATGATTAAAACAGAGTCCGGGTGTTGTTGTTCTGTGTCTGTGATCTGCTCAGCGAGTTTCTGTAAAACTGAGCTCACATGCGCTTGAGGTGGAATGTAAACACTAACCAGAATGAGCGAGTGAAACTCCCGCGGCGAATAGAACGGCTTGCAGTTGATAAACTGCGTTTCTAGATCAGGACAGCACATCTTCTTTAACACAGTTACATCTGTACACCACCGTTCATTGATGTAAAAGCATGTCCCGCCGCCGCGCGATTTCCCCGTTGATTCTGCGTCGCGATCCGATCTAAACAGCTGAAAGCCCGGCAGATGGAGCGCGCTGTCCGGTATGCCGTCATTCAGCCAAGTTTCCGTGAAACACAGAGCAGCAGAGTGAGAGAAATCCTTATTTGTCCGAGAGAGCAGAAGGAGTTCGTCCGTTTTGTTGGGTAGAGAGTGGAGATTTGCGAGATGGATGCTAGGCAACGGCGTTCGAAATCCGCGCTTCCTGAGTCTGACGAGCGCTCCCGCTCGCTTTCCCCGTCTGCGCGTCCTGAAGCGCTTGATCAGCGCCGCTGCTCCTCCGATAACAATGTTCAGTAAAACGTCTGTATAATAGAAATCCGGAAAAATATCATGTGGTGTGTTCTGCCGAATGTTCAGCAGTTCATCCCTGGTGAAACTGATCGTGTTTGTTAAACAAAAAACAGGAAAAACGAACAAAAACAGTACAAACACTGGAGAGCCAAGCACTGAAGCAGCCATGTGCGGCGCCATCTTGGATTTGTATCTACTTTACTACTTTTTGTATGGATCTACTTTTTGTATGGATTTGTATTTACTTTACATTTAAGCATTTAGAGTTTAAGCAAAGCAACTTACAAAAGAGGAACAAATGCAAATTAATTTATGTTTCATATATTAAGAATTACAAAACTCAAACTTGCATATAATGTATTTAGCAACTGAACAGAAACTGATTAACTAACTTTCTGACTTCCCTTAACTGCATTCCCCACTGTTTTTGT
Source organism: Carassius carassius (assembly GCF_963082965.1). NCBI lineage: Eukaryota > Metazoa > Chordata > Actinopteri > Cypriniformes > Cyprinidae > Carassius > Carassius carassius. The sequence continues at coordinate 186,464 of NC_081783.1, read as the reverse complement.
CTCATGCCATTTTCCTCCTTAATCAAATAGTTTCTGGGAAATGATGTTAATGTTGTTCAATAAAAATAACTGATGCTTGATGATTGGAGGCAGTGTGTAAACATGATGGGACGTCCTATTTATTTTTTAATGTTCAACGCTTTTGGACAAAATTTTGGACCTTTAGGATTCATCTTTAGAATTGTATGTTTTCTCTCGTCCGCAGAGAGCGTGTTCGCCAGCCTTCCTCTCATGGAAAGGGGCGTGGCCAAGGTCCTGGGCGGAGACCCCAAAGGGAACAACTTCCTGTACACCAACGGCAAGAGTGTGATCATCAGGAACATCGAGGTGAGACGCCAGGAATATCTGTGCTTCAGCGATCAGACAAAACATGTTTGAACACTTATGTTATTGTGGAAAAACTGTATTAATTGTGCAGCCCTACGCCAAATCCAATGTTTTCCCACAGACACGCCCACTTCAAGAAAATTAATAGTTCTAAATTATATTGTAGTTGTATATGCAAATTAGTTCATTGCAAATGCATTTTTGCATTAATTTGAAGAAGTTCACTGTTAATACAGACACTGTTCTGAACCTTAAGGACACTCATGATGTTTGTGTGTTCAGCTCATAAACATGATCTTTGTGACTCGACTTGAATGCATCATTGCTGATGTGATTCACTGAGTGTTTCTGGTGTTCGTGCATGTATAGAGTGAGTTACCATGTTTACATCAGAGCACACATACGGCGTATTGAGTGGTTTTAACAGTGTCTGTCTCTCCTCCAGAACCCAGCGATCGCAGATGTCTACACCGAGCATCCTCATCAGGTTATCGTGGCCAAATACGCTCCCAGTGGATTCTACATCGCATCTGGGGGTGAGTTCTGCTCCGTCTGAGCTCTGAGGTCCGCTCCGTGTGTTCCTGCGGTTCTTGAGTGTGTGTGTGTGTGTGTGTGTGTGTGTGTGTGTGCGCGCGTGTCTGCGTCTGCACAGATGTGTCGGGGAAGATCCGTATCTGGGACACGACGCAGAAGGAGCACCTGCTGAAGTACGAGTACCAGCCCTTCGGAGGGAAGATCAAAGACATCGCTTGGACCGAAGACAGCAAGAGGATCGCCGTGGTGGGGGAGGGGCGAGAGAAGTGAGTGACAGCTGCAGGCCACACCCACTGCACAGGCCACGCCCCTGTCCTCTGCAGTGTTGAGAGTAACACATCACTTTTAAAAGGAAGTTTCCCAGCTCTTCTGATGTGTGTGTGTGTCTCTGTGTGTGTGTCTCTGTGTGTGTGTGTGTGTGTCTCTGTGTGTGTCTCTGTGTGTGTGTGTGTGTGTGTGTGTGTGTGTGTGTGTGTGTGTGTGTGTGTGTGTGTGTCTGTGTGTGTGTGTGTGTGTGTCTCTGTGTGTGTGTGTGTGTGTGTGTGTGTGTCTGTGTGTGTGTGTCTGTGTGTGTGTGTGTGTGTGTCTGTGTGTGTGTGTGTGTGTGTCTGTCTGTGTGTGTGTGTGTGTGTGTGTGTGTGTGTGTCTGTGTGTGTGTGTGTGTGTGTGTGTGTGTCTGTGTGTTTGTGTGTGTGTGTGTCTGTGTGTGTGTGTGTGTGTGTGTGTGTGTGTCTCTCTGTGTGTGTGTGTGTGTCTGTCTGTGTGTGTGTGTGTGTGTGTCTCTGTGTGTGTGTGTGTGTGTGTGTGTGTCTCTGTGTGTGTATGTGTGTGTGTGTCTCTGTGTGTGTGTCTCTGTGTGTGTGTGTGTCTCTCTGTCTGTGTGTGTGTGTGTGTGTGTGTGTGTGTGTGTGTCTCTCTGTGTGTGTGTGTGTGTGTGTCTGTCTGTGTGTGTGTGTGTGTGTGTGTGTGTCTGTGTGTGTGTGTGTGTCTGTCTGTGTGTGTGTGTGTGTGTGTCTCTGTGTGTGTGTGTGTGTGTCTGTCTGTGTGTGTGTGTGTGTGTGTGTGTCTGTGTGTGTGTGTGTGTCTGTGTGTGTGTGTGTGTGTGTCTCTGTGTGTGTGTGTGTGTGTGTGTGTGTCTCTGTGTGTGTGTGTGTGTGTGTGTCTCTGTGTGTGTGTCTCTGTGTGTGTGTGTGTGTGTGTGTGTGCAGGTTCGGGGCGGTGTTCCTCTGGGATTCGGGCTCGTCGGTCGGAGAGATCGTGGGTCACAGTAAGATCATCAACAGTGTGGACCTCAAGCAGACGCGTCCGTATCGTCTGGTGACGGGCAGTGATGACGCCTGCACCACCTTCCTGGAGGGACCACCCTTCAAGTTCAAGTGCACCATCAGTGTAAGTGTTTTACATTACTCCATACACAGCAGTTCACACACACACTGTAGTGTAGAGTATAGTGACTCTTCTCGAAATGATCTCCGTTTGAGAAAGACTCCTCCTTCTGTAATGTCTGTACGTTATAAGAGACGTTAAAAATGTCTTTGTGCTCTTTTAAACTAGAGTTGTGTGAATCTCTGAAGCGTCTCACAACTGCTCATGAGCACGGTAGATTGCATAAAAAACAAGGCTTGCAAAGAGATGAATGCTGTGTGTGTGTGTGTGTGTGTGTGTGTGTGTGCGCAGGATCACAGTCGCTTCGTGAACTGTGTGCGGTTCTCTCCGGACGGGAATCGCTACTCTTCGGCTGGAGCTGACGGACAGGTGAGGGTTCATCCTGATTCACATCGGGTCAGCTCTCAGGAACATCTCCTGAAGTGCATCAGCACAGGCTGGAACTATTTGGTTATCAAAAATGTCATTGCAATTTATTTCTTTAAAATTTAAAAGCTTTGTTTGTTTGGTTTAAAGAGCTTCAAGTTTGTTGTTCTTGTTTGTAGGGTTTCACAACTTAATAATATTGTGATTATATGTCATTAATAATATCATCATCATCATCATCAATCATATACAATTAATTCTGTCATCAATAACATCATAATCATTGTCCTCAATATTGTTGAGCTCTTATTCTGCAGTTCACCCCTGTTTCTGTGTCCTGTTCAGATCTTCCTGTATGATGGTAAGACTGGAGACAAGCTGGGCTCTCTGGGAGGAGAGAAGGCTCACGAGGGAGGCATTTATGCTGTGAGTGTTCGTCAGAGCATGCTGTGACGTGTGAGGATGAGGATGATGATGATGATGCTCTTCCTCAGGTCAGCTGGAGTCCTGACAGCACACAGCTGATCTCAGCGTCAGGTGATAAGACGGTCAAACTGTGGGACGTGGGCAGCGGGACGGCGGTCACCACCTTTAACCTGGGCTCAGGTGTTCTGGACCAGCAGCTGGGCTGTTTGTGGCAGAAGAACCACCTGCTCAGCGTCTCTCTGTCTGGATACATCAACTACCTGGACAGGAACAACCCTGACCGGCCGCTGCGCACCATCAAGGTGAGACGGGGTCAGCAGGGGTCAGATCTGAGCTGCTCCAGGTCAGCAGAGTGACGCTGTCATTACCGTGTCATTACCGTGTCATGGCCGTGTCATTGCCGTGTCATGGCCGTGTCTTTACCGTGTCTTTACCGTGTATCTACTCAGGGTCACTCCAAATCCATCCAGTGTGTGACGGTCCATAAGACAGACGGCCGGTCCACCATCTACTCGGGCAGCCAGGACGGACACATTAATATCCTTCAGTGATGAGCGAGCCGACATTATTCAATATGTCCCTCACTTGCAATAAACAAACAAAATGCATGAAGTAGTACAGGAGAGAGCAGTTAGAGTGACACCAATGCTGAGTGTGTGTGGCCAAAATATATTCTTATACAGTGCTGGCCAAAATGATCAGAAGACTCGTGTTTTAAGCAGCTAAAATGGTTTAAGCCAGTTTGGAAACACACTACAGCAAAAGGTGGAAATAAATGACTTCAAACCATTTTTAGCTGCTGGAAATACTATTGTTCTGATCATTTTTTCCGCCATTTGTACTTCCACAAGATATAGTTCATCAATATTATGAGCAATTGTAGCTGTTTTCCCGAATATCAGCGTGTTTGCAAATGTGATTTTAT
>NC_081783.1:177500-180000 GCF_963082965.1 Carassius carassius | reverse complement strand
AGTCTCTGGGATACGAGCCTGAGTCTGCAGCAGTCCACCCAGGGGGCGGAGCCGTGGCTGTGGGCGGAGCCGTAAGTCACCAATCAGACTCTGGCTATTAGCATAATCACTGAAGCTCACACTGATGCTGTGTGTGTGTGTGTGTGCAGGATGGGAAGGTGCGTCTGTACTCGGTTCAGGGGAACACACTGAAGGATGATGGGAAGGTTCTGGAGGCTCAGGGGCCGGTGACGGACATGTCGTACTCTCAGGACGGAGCGTATCTGGCCGTGACGGATGAGAAGAAGGTGATCACGGTGTTCAGCGTCGCTGACGGATACACGGTAAACTCCTCTCACATCAGATGTAGTTTCACCACTAGATGGAGACAAGTGACTTAAAAACGTGTTCATCATCGAATCATTCATTCAAAAGATTCGTTCAAAAACACTGATTCATCCAGTAATGAGTCACTGAAACTTTTATAAATCACTGAATGAGTTTTATAATGTTAATATTAATAATGGGTGTATTTTAAATACATATATATTAAAATGTTTAATAATTCATACAAATTAACTAAACACTTTTAAATAGACCGCAGCAATAATATTTAGTCACACATTATGTTGTTTAATTCAGAATCATGATCTCTATTTGTGACTCTGGAGCACAAAACCAGTCATAAGGGTCAGTCTTTTGAAACTGAGATGTATGCATCATCTGAAAGCTAAATGTATATACATCTCTCCAGTGATGTCTGGTTTGTTAGGAGGATACTATTTGAAAATCTGGAATCTGAGGGAGCAAAAATATCTAAATATTGAGAAAATCATCTTTAAAGTTGTTCAAATGAAGTTCTTAGCAATGCATATTACTAATCAAACATTAAGTTTTGACATATGGTAGGAGATTTACTAAATATCTTCATGGAACATGATCTTTAATTAATATCCTAATGATTTTTGTCATAAAAGAGAACTGTATAATTGTGACTCATACAATGTATTGTTGTGTATTTCTACAAATATACATCTGTGACACTGATGAAAATAAAAAGGCATGTAGAGTGGTGCAGCTGTAGTGTGACCCGTGTGATGTGTTTCAGGAGAAGAGCCAGTTCTACGGTCATCACGCGAAGGTGGTGTGTCTGTCCTGGTCACCTGATAACGAGCACTTCGCCACCGGCGGCATGGACATGATGGTGTACGTGTGGACCGTTAACGACTCGGACAAGAGGATCAAGATTCCAGGTAATGAGTGTGAGCGTCTGTGCACGCCTCGGGGAGGACCGCTCCTGATCTGTGACTCTCTCTCTCTCTCTCTCTCTCTCTCTGTGTGTGTGTGTGTGTGTGTGCAGACGCCCACCGCCTGCATCACGTCAGCGGTCTGGCCTGGCTCAACCCAAACACACTCATCACCACGTCCCACGACGCCTGCGTCAAACAGTGGACGCTCCGGATCTGATCCCAGCTGGAACACCCTTCCTCTTCCTCTCGCTCCTCCTTGGTTTTCTGTTTCTCTCCACTGGAAAGATGGGCATCGAGCACATGACCTTACACACACACACACACACACACACACACACGTGACCAGAATATCTGTCAGGTGACATTCCAGACACAGGGGTCAGAGTTCACGAGGTGTTCCTGAGCCCTGATTGGCCGTGAGCTACTCTTCCTTCTTGAGGAGGGACATTAGGGAGCAATAATCATCAGAAACCATTCTTGTGTGTGTGTGTGTGTGTGTGTCTCCTCTAACCCTCAAATGATGTTTCTTTACTGTGTTTTTGATTGGATGTCTCTGATTTGTTGTTTTTTCATTAGGTGGATGTGATTCATAATAATAATGATAATAAAACACTTTTTATGCACTTTCTTCTTCTGTGATTTGTTAAAACTGATCCACAAATACAGCTGAACATGAGAGAAACACGAGAACATAGACTTCACTGCAAAACAATGCCTTTCTTGCTCAGTACTTTCACTTTAGTCTTGTTTTCCAGTCCAGTTCTTAAATCAAGACACATGAAAAGCAACATAACTTCTGAAAAGTATATCAAAATGAAGTGAGTTTTTGGAAAAGTATGGATTTGGATTCAAGTAGTTTCCAGTATGGACTTTTAAATGTATTCTCCGCGTTTTATACCCTGTTGATGGTAGTATTGGGTAAAACAGGAACTGTCACAATAATGTTTGTTTACATTTAGTAAGCAGCCTTCTAATTTACAACAAAAAACCTATGTGGGAGAATTTTCTACTTTTCACCATGACGCATTGCTCCTTTAATGCGTGGCCACACCCACCAAAACTATTTGATCATTTAGATAAATAGTGTCCCTTTAATTGAGACCCATTGTAAACCCTTTAAGCACAATACAATCCACTATATTTTTATTTTTACAATACAATCCACTTTATTACAGTTAGAGCGGCCTTAGTGACGTCAGCGCGGCGCGAATTCACCTGCAGCGGAACTAAAGCGCGCGAAAAAAGCGTTAACAGCTCTCTGAAACACACAC
>NC_081783.1:155000-172500 GCF_963082965.1 Carassius carassius | reverse complement strand
GAGTGAACGTCAGTCTTGGTTTTAGAAGATCAACTCATACCTGATCACAGATTCTCTATAGCAGGATTTAAACCTATAACTGCTGACTCAATCCCTTAACGTAACCCACTGTAATTGCTACATAATTAGAAGAATGGCATCTACGCTAATATTTGTCTGTTTCTCTCTTGTTCCGAGGTCACCGTGGCCACCAGATCCAGTCTGTGTCCAGATCAGAGGGTCACTGCAGTCACCCGGATCCAGTACGTATCCAGACCAGATGGTGGATCAGCACCTAGAAAGGACCTCTACATCCCTGAAAGACAGCGGAGACCAGGACAACTAGAGCCCCAGATACAGATCCCCTGTAAAGACCTTGTCTCAGAGGAGCACCAGGACAAGACCACAGGAAACAGATGATTCTTCTGCACAATCTGACTTTGCTGCAGCCTGGAATTGAACTACTGGTTTCGTCTGGTCAGAGGAGAACTGGCCCCCCAACTGAGCCTGGTTTCTCCCAAGGTTTATTTCTCCATTCTGTCACCGATGGAGTTTCGGTTCCTTGCCGCTGTCGCCTCTGGCTTGCTTAGTTGGGGTCACTTCATCTACAGCGATATCGTTGACTTGATTGCAAATAAATGCACAGACACTGCCTTTAACTATCATTTTGCATTATTGACACTGTTTTCCTAATGAATGTTGTTCAGTTGCTTTGTATTTTGTTTAAAGTGCTATATAAATAAAGATGACTTGACTTGACTTGACTATATAATGTCTCATCACACCGGAGGAGGAAGTTCTCCCGTAAACAACACATGAGGCTTCACATCTATGTTTAATGTGTGCGAGCGAGAGTCTGTTTGCCTGCAGTGGATCTGGTCGATGTGTATCGAGTTTTGTGACCCATCAGTTACAACCTGAAGCCTATCTGACACTGAGATTCTGGGCTTTATTTGATTTGTGGACAACGTGAGCATGTTGTAACTCGATCCACACTATTCCTGGTTTGTGTGTTTGCGCGCCTGTGTGTGTGTGTGTGTGTGTGTGTGTGTGTGTGTCACCCTGTAGCGTTTGTGCTTCAGACATGAATGATTCCTCAGATCATGGAGAGTTTGCTGCTACTCCAGAGATCAGACACAATGTTTTCACCTGCTGGACAAAGAAAATAGGTACATACAGAATGGTAACAACCTAGCAACCACCTAAAGTACCCTAGCAAGAGCATAGTAATGCCCTAGTAAACAAACAGCAAAAATCACACACACAATTTCATTCTCAAACACACACACACACACAGTGGAACAGCATGTGTCCAAAATAGCAGCGTGTGATTTACTCATCATCACACACACTCACTCACTCACTCACTAACTCACTCACTCACATTCATGCTCAAACTCACTTATAAAGACACATACTCACATACTCACTCATATAAAGACACTCACTCACACTCGTGCTCACACTCACTTATGTAAACACAAACTCACTCACACTCGTGCTCACACTCTCTCATATAAACACACACTCACTCACCCTCGTGCTCACTCTCACTTATATGAACACACACTCACTCATGCTCACACTCAATTATATAAACACACACTCACTAACACTCGTGCTCACACTCAAATAAACACACACACACTCTCTCATAAAAACAAATTCACATTCATGCTCACAATCACTTATATAAACACACTCACTAACCCTCGTGCTCACACTCACTTATATAAACACACACACTCACCCTCATGCTTACAGTCACTCATATAAACACACTGACACTCATGCTCACACTCACTTATATAAACACACACTCACTAACCCTCATGCTCACACTCACTTATATAAACACACACACTCGTGCTCACACTCACTCATATAAACACCCTCACACTCGTGCCCACACTTACTTATATAAACACACACTCACTCACCCTCAGGCTCACATTCACTTATATAAACACACACTCACTCACCCTCATGCTCACACTCACTCATATAAACACACTCACACTCGTGCTCACACTCACTTATATAAAGACACACTCACTAACCCTCGTGTTCACACTCACTTATATAAACACACACACTCGTGCTCACACTCACTCATATAAACACCCTCACACTCGTGCCCACACTTACTTATATAAACACACACTCACTCACCCTCAGGCTCACATTCACTTATATAAACACACACTCACTCACCCTCATGCTCACACTCACTCATATAAACACACTCACACTCGTGCTCACACTCACTTATATAAATATACACTCACTAACCCTTGTGCGCACATTCACTTATTTGAACACACACTCACTCCCTCACCCTCATGCTTACATTCACTCATATAAACACACTCACACTCATGCTCACACTCGCTCATATAAACACATTCAAACTCGTTCTCACACTCACTCATATAAACACACTCACACTCGTGCTCACACTCACTTATATAAACACACACTCACTCACACTCGTGCTCAAACTCACTTATATAAACGTGCTCACACTCACTTATATAAACACACACTCCCTCACTCACTCGTGCTCACACTCACTCATATAAACACAGTCACACTCGTGCTCACACTCTCTTATATAAACACACACTCACTCTCCCTCATGCTCACATTCACTTATATAAACACACACTCACTTACCCTCATGCTCACACTCACTTATATAAACAAACTCACCCTCATGCTTACATTCACTCATATAAACACACTCACAGTCATGCTCACACTCGCTCATATAAACACACTCACACTCGTTCTCACACTCACTCATATAAACACACTCACACTTGTGCTCACACTCACTTATATAAAGACACACTCACTCACACTCGTGCTCAAACTCACTTATATAAACACACTCACACTCGTGCTCACACTCACTTATATAAACACACACTCCCTCACTCACTCGTGCTCACATTCACTTATATAAACACAACTTCACTCACACTCATGCTCACACTCACTTATATAAACATACACTCACACTCGTGCTCACACTCACTCATATAAACACACTCGCACTCGTAATCACACTCACTTATGTAAACACACACTCACTAACCCTCATGCTCACACTCACTTATATAAACACAACTTCACACACTCATGCTCACACTCACTTATATAAACACACACTCACTAACCCTCAAGCTCACATTCACTTATATAAACAAACACTCACTCACCCTCATGCTCACACTCACTCATATAAACACACTAACACTCGTGCTCACACTCACTCATATAAACACACTCACACTCTTGCTCAAACTCACTCATATAAACACACACTCACTAACCCTCGTGCTCACACTCACTTATATAAACACAACCTCACTCAGACTCACGCTCACACTCACTCATATAAACACACTCACTAACCCTCGTGCTCACACTCACTTATTTAAACACACACTCACTCACTCACCCTCATGCTCACACTCACTCATATAAACACACTCACACTCATGCTCACACTCACTTATATAAACACAAACTCACTCAAACTCGCGCTCACACTCACTCATATAAACACACACTCACTAACCCTTGTACTCACACTCACTTATATAAACAAACTCACTCACACTCATGCTCACACTCACTCATATAAACACACACTCACGAACCCTCATGCTCACACTCACTTATATAAACACACACACACTCTCTCATTTAAACACACTCACTTACACTCATGCTCACATTCACTTATATAAACACACACTCACTAACCCTCGTGCTCACACTCACTTATATAAACACACACTCACTCACACTCAGGCTCACACTCACTTATATAAACACACACTCACTCTCTCATATAAAGAAATTCACACTCATGCTCACACTCACTTATATAAACACACTCACTCACACTAATGCTCACACTCACTTATATAAACACACACTCACTAACCCTCATGCTCACACTCACTTATAGAAACACACACACACACACACACACACACACACACACTCTCATATAAAAACACACTCACTCACCCACATGCTTCCAGTCATTCATATAAACACACTCACACTCATGCTCACACTCACTTATATAAACACACAATCACTCACTCACCCTCATGCTCAAACTCCCTTATATAAACACACACTCACTAACCCTAATGCTCACATTCACTTATATAAACACACACTCACTCACCCTCATGCTCACACTCACTCATATAAACACACTCACACTTATGCTCACACTCAGTCATATAAACACACTCACACTCGTGCTCACACTCACTTATATAAACACACACTCATTCACCATCATGCTCACACTCACTAATATAAACACACTCACACTCGTGCTCACACTCACTTATATAAACACACTTACTCACCCTCATGCTCACACTCACTTATATAAACACACACTCACTCACCCTCATGCTCACACTCACTCATATAAACACACTCACACTTATGCTCACACTCAGTCATATAAACACACTCACACTCGTGCTCACACTCACTTATATAAACACACACTCACTCACACTTGTGCTCACACTCACTAATATAAACACACTCACACTCGTGCTCTAACTCACTTATATAAACACACACTCACTAACCCTCGTGCGCACATTCACTTATTTGAACACACACTCACTCCCTTACCCTCATGCTTACATTCACTCATATAAACACACTCACACTCATGCTCACACTCGCTCATATAAACACACTCACACTCGTTCTCACACTCACTCACATAAACACACTCACACTCATGCTCACACTCACTTATATAAAGACACACACACTCACACTCGTGCTCAAACTCACTTATATAAACACACTCACACTCGTGCTCACACTCACTTATATAAACACACACTCACTGACTCACTCGTGCTCACACTCACTCATATAAACACAGTCACACTCGTGCTCATACTCACTTATATAAACACACACTCACTCACACTCATGCTCACACTCACTCATATAAACACACATTCATGAACCCTCATGCTCACACTCACTTATATAAACACAAACTCACTCACACTCGTGCTCACACTCACCCATATAAACACACACTCACGAACCCTCATGCTCACACTCACTTATATAAACAAACACTCACTCATGCTCACACTCACTTATATAAACACACACTCACTGACTCACTCGTGCTCACACTCACTCATATAAACACAGTCACACTCGTGCTCATACTCACTTATATAAACACACACTCACTCACACTCATGCTCACACTCACTCATATAAACACACATTCATGAACCCTCATGCTCACACTCACTTATATAAACACAAACTCACTCACACTCGTGCTCACACTCACCCATATAAACACACACTCACGAACCCTTGTACTCACACTCACTTATATAAACACAAACTCACTCACACTCATGCTCACACTCACTCATATAAACACACACTCACGAACCCTCATGCTCACACTCACTTATATAAACAAACACACACTCTCTCATTTAAACACACTCACTCACACTCATGCTCACATTCACTTATATAAACACACACTCACTAACCCTCGTGCTCACACTCACTTATATAAACACACACTCACTCACACCCATGCTCACACTCACTTATATGAACACACACTCACTCACACACCCTCGTGCTCACACTCACTCATATAAACACACTCACACCCATGCTCACACTCACCTATATAAACACAAACTCACTCACACTCGTGCTCACACTCACTCATATAAACACAAACTCACTAACCCTTGTACTCACACTCACTTATATAAACAAACTCACTCACACTCGTGCTCACACTCACTCATATAAACACACACTCACTAACCCTTGTACTCACACTCACTTATATAAACAAACACACACTCTCTCATTTAAACACACTCACTCACACTCATGCTCACACTCACTTATATAAACACACACTCACTAACCCTCGTGCTCACACTCACTTATATAAACACACACTCACTCACACTCATGCTCACACTCACTTATATGAACACACACTCATGTTTACACTCACTTATATAAACACACACTCACTAACCCTCATGCTCACACTCACTTATATAAACACACACTCACTCTCTCATATAAACAAATTCACACTCGTGCTCACACTCACTTATATACACACACTCACTCACACTAATGCTCACACTCACTTATATAAACACACACTCACTAACCCTCATGCTCACACTCACTTATATAAACACACACACACACACACACTCTAATATAAAAACACACTCACTCACCCTCATGCTTGCAGTCAGTCATATAAACACACACACACACACACTCTCTCATATAAACACACACTCGTGCTCACACTCACTTATATAAACACACACTCACTCACCCTCATGCTCACACTCACTCATATAAACACACACACACACACACTCTCTCATATAAACACACACTCGTGCTCACACTCACTCATATAAACACCCTCACAATTGTGCCCACACTCTCTTATATAAACACACACTCATTCACCATCATGCTCACACTCACTAATATAAACACACTCACACTCGTGCTCACACTCACTCATATAAACACACTCGCACTCGTAATCACACTCACAAACACACTTACTCACCCTCATGCTCACACTCACTTATATAAACACACACTCACTCACCCTCATGCTCACACTCACTCATATAAACACACTCACACTTATGCTCACACTCACTCATATAAACACACTCACACTTATGCTCACACTCACTCATATAAACACACTCACACTCGTGCTCACACTCACTTATATAAACACACACTCACTCACACTTGTGCTCACACTCACTAATATAAACACACTCACACTCGTGCTCTAACTCACTTATATAAACACACACTCACTAACCCTCGTGCGCACATTCACTTATTTGAACACACACTCACTCCCTCACCCTCATGCTTACATTCACTCATATAAATGAGTGATCCCTCTGCCAATGCATTGATGAAATTAATAGTTGGATGTGCCAGAAATTTCTTCAGTTAAACAAGGAAAAAACTGAAGTCATTGCATTTGGAAACAAAGATAAAGTGTTCAAGGTGAATGCATACCTTGACTCTAGGGGTCAAACAACTAAAAATCAAGTCAGGAATCTTGGTGTGATTCTGGAGACAGACCTTAGTTTCAGTAGTCATGTCAAAGAAGTAAAAAAATCAGCATACTATCATTTAAAAAACATTGCAAGAATTAGATGTTTTGTTTCCAGCCAAGACTTGGAGAAACTTTTTCATGCCTTTATCACCAGCAGGGTGGACTATTGTAGGACCTCACCGGCCTTCCCAAAAAGACCATTAGACAGCTGCAGCTCATCCAGAACGCTGCTGCCAGGATTCTGACTAGAACCAGAAAAGCTGAGCATATCACACCAGTCCTCAGGTCCTTACACTGGCTTTCAGTTACATTTAGAATTGATTTTAAAGTACTTTTACTCGTATATAAGTCACTAAATGACCTAGTCACTAAATGACACTCACTCATATGAACACACTCAGACTCGTGCTCAAACTCACTTATATAAACACACACTCACTAACCCTCACTTGTACATTTCTGTGATTTAATTCATATTTAGATAATTTAACAACAGTCAGATGTCTCTCTGCTTCTTTGCTCATGGTTATGGTGATCTTTATAAGATCTGAGCAGGTGGCGGTGGAGTGCGGTCATCATGGAGACGGAGGCTGAGAGCAGATGAGCGGTCAGTCGCTGTCAGGGACCATCAGCATCTGTGAGGTGCAGCGGAATAATTCACAACAACAGCATCACAGACTCTGTCAAAACCACTGACTGCTCTCTCTCTCTCTGTGTGTGTGTGCACTTGCTAGCGTGTAGTGTGTGCTTGCTAGGTTATAGTGTGCAGTTGCTAGGGTGTGGTGTGTTGTTGCTAGGTGTTCTCATCCTGTCTAAGTATTCTTCAGGTGTGTGGATGTGGCTCAGCAGATGTTACAGTATGTCAGTTAGTGTTCCTCAGGGTTGGAGATTCTCATATTGTTCTTCATAAGAAGATTCCAGGGGTCTGACTGTGGTTCTAATACAACTGTCTGCTTTTATTCATATTCTGCTTTCTGCTTATATTCACTGTATTTTTGAGGAAACATGCGATCAGTAATAATATTAATAATAATGTGTGTGTGTGTAGGAAAGGAACTCTTCTGGTCAATAATGCTCTGGCTCTGATTGCTGCGCTCCTATTGGCTCTGGGAGAGACGTTCTGAGATTCCTATGATCAAAGCTGAATTTTCAGCATCATTAGGGCTTTTCGCACTTCTTTAGTTCAATAACTAAATGTACAGTACTAAAGAACTGGGATGATTTTGCATGAACTATTTCCCAGTACCATTTAAAGGGTTGTGACCGACAGTGTGTAGTAGGACGTCATTTGTTCAAAAACTAAAACCTTTGGACCAAGGACAAAAGCTGCTTTAAACAGAGAGGATGCTCACACCAAATGTTGATTTCATTTAGTTAATAGAATTTAATTGATAAAGAAAATCTATTTATGACATCATGTTTGAAAGCATCCTCAATTTACCTCAGTTTACACAAGTGCCTAAAACTTTTAACAGCACTGGAGCTTTGCAGGAGGTTCTTGGAGACACAGATCTTCTGGATTGGGTCTGTCTCAGTGTCTTCTGTTTCTTCATGTGACTCCAGACAGACTGATGATGATCAGATCACATCTCTGTGTGCAGCACAAACATCTCACTGCATTATTATACATTAATGGCCAAATTAATTTTTGGAAATGTAAACTGATATTTCCTGCTGACATACTACAACTAAAAATAGAAATAACTGACTTAAAACCATTTTTAGCTACTGGAAATGCTAGTGTTCTAATAATTTTGCCACCACTGTATAAAAAAAATATAGAAAAAAAGACAATGTCCGCTACGTTCTCAAAACTCAGGCAATTTGATAATACCTAGAATATCAAAATCAACTGCAGGCGGCAGATCCTTTTCCTATTTGGGGCCTAAACTCTGGAATAACCTACCTAACATTGTTCGGGAGGCAGACACACTCTTGCAGTTTAAATCTAGATTAAAGACCCATCTCTTTAACCTGGCATACACATAACATACTAATATGCTTTTATTATCCAAATCCGTTAAAGGATTTTTAGGCTGCATTAATTAGGTAAACCGGAACCGGAAACACTTCCCATAACACCCTATGTACTTGCTACATCATTAGAAGAATGGCATCTACGCTAATATTTGTCTGTTTCTCTCTTATTCCGAGGTCACCGTAGCCACCAGATCCAGTCTGTGTCCAGATCAGAGGGTCACTGCAGTCACCCGGATCCAGTACGTATCCAGACCAGATGCTGGATCAGCACCTAGAAAGGACCTCTACATCCCTGAAAGACAGCGGAGACCAGGACAACTAGAGCCCCAGATACAGATCCCCTGTAAAGACCTTGTCTCAGAGGAGCACCAGGACAAGACCACAGGAAACAGATGATTCTTCTGCACAATCTGACTTTGCTGCAGCCTGGAATTGAACTACTGGTTTCGTCTGGTCAGAGGAGAACTGGCCCCCCAACTGAGCCTGGTTTCTCCCAAGGTTTTTTTCTCCATTCTGTCACCGATGGAGTTTCGGTTCCTTGCCGCTGTCGCCTCTGGCTTGCTTAGTTGGGGTCACTTCATCTACAGCGATATCGTTGACTTGATTGCAAATAAATGCACAGACACTATTTAACTGAACAGAGATGACATAACTGAGTTCAATGATGAACTGCCTTTAACTATCATTTTTGCATTATTGACACTGTTTTCCTAATGAATGTTGTTCAGTTGCTTTGACGCAATGTATTTTGTTTAAGGCGCTATATAAATAAAGGTGACTTGACTTGACTGACCAAAACACAACAAAATTATTCAAATTGTATCTAAAAAATAAAATGTAATATTAACAAAACCTTTAATAGAATCTGAATGATAGTGAGTTAAGACAGATTTGAGGTGGTCTGGAGTGTATCTGGAGCTCTGTGATTGGTGTGTGTGAGATCAGAAAGCCATTCTGTCGTCTCGTGGTCTTCAAGACGTGTCTGGTGTCAGAGAGCATTCCTCCTGCAGATGATGCTGCGGATCAAAGGTGACGCTGTCACATCAGATAAACCTACTACATAATCAGCGAGCATCTTATTTCAACATCTCAACAACTGTTTGTTGTCCCTGAACAACCAGAATTCACACAGTCCTGAAAAACCAGCACATGTGTGGAAGCCTCATTTTAAAATACGTGGAAAAGTCATGAAAATTTATCAATCTTAAAACGCAATGGGAAACATTATAATGAATATACATTTATTTAGTTATGCCAAGAATAGTTTATTGGCTAGAAATTGTGAGTTAAAAATATTTATGCTGAAAAATGAATATAAATTTGTCTAGTTATGAGTGAAGTGAGTGAAGTGACATTCAGCCAAGTATGGTGACCCATACTCAGAATTTGTGCTCTGCATTTAACCCATCCGAAGTGCACACACACAGAGCAGTGAACACACACACACACTGTGAGCACACACCCGGAGCAGTGAACACACACACACACACACACTGTGAGCACACACCCGGAGCAGTGTTCATCATTTATGCTGCGGCGCCCAGGGAGCAGTTGGGGGTTCGATGCCTTGCTCAAGGGCACCTAAGTCGTGGTATTGAAGGTGGAGAGAGAACTGTACATGCACTCCCCCCACCCACAATTCCTGCCGGCCCGGGACTCGAACTCACAACCTTTTGATTGCCAGTCCGACTCTCTAACCATTAGGCCACGACTTCCCATTCCCATTATGCCAAACCTAATAATATTTTACTGGATAGAAAATGTTAGTTAAAAATATAAATGCTAAAAATATTAAATATAAGTATAAAAACATCTTCAAAGTCATAAAAATGATGCAGTTCTTAAAATATCTGGATTTATCATGTATTTCTGCTTTCATCTGGTGGATTGAAGGTAAAATTTTTCACTTGTACGTAGACTACCAGTGTTTGAACAGTAAGATTTCTAATGTTTTTTAAAGACGTTTCTTCTGCTCACCAAGCCTCCATTTATTTGATCCAAAGTACAGCAAAAGCAGTAATACTGTGAAATATTTTTACTATTTAAAATAACTGTTTTCTATTTGAATATATTTTAAAATGTAATTTATTACTGTGGTTTCAAAGCTGAATTTCCAGCATTTCCAGACATTCTTCACAGACCAGAATGATAAGTAGTCAGTTCTCTGCAGTGCTCCACACACACAGGACCTCAACCCAAACACATCCACTGATTACACTCCCATCTTCACCTTCTGTCCCCTCACTACCCACACTTCTCATCTCCAGCCATCCTAAAACATGCCCTCTAGACCCTGTCAGTCACAAAAGCTTTGTGGATGGCAAAAGCTGAGTCCTGATCTGCTGCTTTTGACACTGTGAATCATCATCAGATACTCCTGTCTGTCCTCTCATCACTGGGCATCACAGGGATTCTACTTCACTGGTTTGAATCATATCTTACTGAAAGGTCTTTCAGGGTGTCCTGGGGAGGGGAGGCATTCAAAGCATATCAACTTGTCACTGGTGTTCCTCAGGGATCAGTTCTTGGACCCCTCCTCTTCTCAACATCTCTGGGTCCCATCATACAGGCACATGGCTTCTCCTACACAGCTCTATCTCTCATTTCAACCAGATGATCCAACGGTTGTTGGACGGATCTCAGGCTGCCATCTCAACATGGATGAAAGAATATCACTTACAGCTCAACCTGGCATCGACTGAGCTTCTTGTTTTCCCTGCTACTCCAACTCTAAAGAATGATTTCTCCATTCAGCTAGACTCTTCTAAAATTACATTTACATTTAATCATTTAGCAGACGCTTTTATCCAAATGAGAACAATAGAAGCAGTCCGGTCAACAAGAGAACAACAACAGTATACAGGTGCAATGACAAGTCTCAGTTAGTCTAGTACAGAATGCATAGCCAGTGTTTTTTTTTTTTTTTTAATAAATGAAAATACAAGAAAAGAAGGAAAAGTGCTAGTATTAGTTGGTTAAGTGCAGGCGAAAAAGATGAGTCTTTAGATGTTTCTTGAAAATGAGTAAAGACTCAGCTGTACGAATTGAGATTGGGAGGTCATTCCACCAGCTGGGCACAGTCCAGGAAAAGGTCCGTGAGAGTGATTTTGAACTTCTTTGGGATGGCACCACAAGACGTCGTTCACTTGCAGAGCGCAAACTTCTGGAGGACACATAAGATTGAACTAGTGAGTTTAGGTATGTTGGTGCCCCGCCAGTGGTTGTCTTGTAGGCAAGCAAGTACTGGTAGCCACTGTAACCTGATGAGGAGAGGACTAACGTGAGCTGAACGTGAACTTGAAATTACCCCATAAACTTTGGTCAGAAATCTTGATGTTATCTTTGATGACCAGCTGACCTTCAAAGACCACATTGCAAAGACTGCTTGATCTTGGAGGTTTGCATCGCACAACATCAGAAAGATCAGGATCTTTCTAACAGAGCATGCTGCACAACGTCTTGTCCAGGCCCTGGTTATTTCTAGGCTGGACTACTGCAATGCTCTTCTGGCTGGATTCCATCAAGCACAATCAAACCTCTACAAATGATTCAGAACGCAGCAGCACGACTGGTCTTCAACAATCCCAAAGGAGCCTATGTTACACCTCTCTTTATCTCTTTGTTCTGGCTTTTGTTTGAGGATCGCATCAAGTTCAAGACATAGATGCTTGCATATATAACAGCCACAGACTCAGCATACTTCTGCCTACGTCCACTAACTATTACACATCTACATCCCCTCCAGAAGTCTGAGATCCACTAGTGAGCAACACCTCGTGGTACCATAACAGAGAGGCTCAAAATCACTTTCCAGAACATTCTCCTTCACCATTCCTGGCTGGTGGAATGATCTTCCCATCCCTATCCAGAATACTGAATCCCTGACAACTTTCAAGTGACAGGTGAAAACACATCTCTTTCATCACCCTTTGACTTCATCTTAATATATATATATATATATATATATATATATATATATATATATATATATATATACTGTATATACAGTACAGACCAAAAGTTTGGACACACCTTCTCATTCAAAGAGTTTTCTTTATTTTCATGACTATGAAAATTGTAGAGTCACACTGAAGGCATCAATTTGAGCAAGAAGGAGAGTGATGGGGTGCTGCACCAGATGACCTGGCCTCCATAGTCACCGGACCTGAACCCAATCGAGATGGTTTAGGGGTGAGCTGGACCGCAGACAGAAGGCAAAAGGGCCAACAAGTGCTAAGCATCTCTCTGGGAACTCCTTCAAGACTGTTGGAAGACCATTTCAGGTGACTACCTCTTGAAGCTCATCAAGAGAATGCCAAGAGTGTGCAAAGCAGTAATCAAAGCAAAAGGTGGCTACTTTGAAGAACCTACAATATGACATATTTTCAGTTTGTAGTAAGTTCGTGTGGGCAAGGAAGAGGACAAAGGGGTCGGCTGGACTGCTGACGTATTTGTTTAACAGAAAAATAACTCAAACTTTGCAAACACCAAATGGTGACTTCTATTCTGACATGCTGTCACAGCACTTTCGATTTACTCCTTCCAGTTTTCGTTTCCAGTTCGGGTCAGCAGTCCGTCTCTCTCTCACTTGCTTTCGTCTCCCCTGGCGTTTTATACTCTCTCCACGCCAATTACTGGAACAAGAAACAGGTGATGATAATTTCTGCCCAAACCACTCACTTACCGCTCGTCTCCTGATTCTCTCTCCCGCTGCAGACTTCGCTAAACCATGCCCCCCCTGCCACACAGTTGTTTCACACTTTTTTGTTATGTATATAATTCCACATATAACTCCACATGTGTTAATTCATAGTTTTGATGCCTTCAGTGTGAATCTACAATTTTCATAGCCATGAAAATAAAGAATTGTAATTGTAACTGTAATTTTTGTGTGTAGTGTTTTTCCTCTCTGTGTGTTCCAGGCGAAGGTGTGTGTTATCTCAGTGAGGGTCGTGTGTGGTGTTTCTCCTCTCGGTGTATTCCGAGTCACGGTGTGTGTTATCTCAGTGAGGGGTGTGTGTGGTGTTTCTCCTCTCTGTGTGTTCCGAGTGACGGTGTGTGTTATCTCAGTGAGGGTTGTGTGTGGTGTTTATCCTCTCGGTGTGTTCCGGGTGACGGTGTGTGTTATCTCGATGAGGGGTGCGTGTGGTGTTTCTCTTCTCTGTGTGTTCCGAGTGACGGTGTGTGTTATCTCAGTGAGGGTTGTGTGTAGTGTTTCTCCTCTCGGTGTGTTCTGAGTGACGGTGTGTGTTATCTCTGTGAGGGATGTGTGTGGTGTTTCTCCTCTCGGTGTGTTCCGAGTGACGGTGTGTGTTATCTCAGCGAGGGTCGTGTGTGGTGTTTCTCCTCTCTGTGTATTCCGAGTCACTGTGTGTGTTATCTCAGTGAGGGGTGTGTGTGGTGTTTCTCCTCTCTGTGTGTTCCGAGTGACGGTGTGTGTTTTATCTCAGTGAGGGTTGTGTGTGGTGTTTATCCTCTCGGTGTGTTCCGAGTGACGGTGTGTGTTATCTCGATGAGGGGTGCGTGTGGTGTTTCTCTTCTCGGTGTGTTCCGAGTGACGGTGTGTGTTATCTCGATGAGGGGTGCGTGTGGTGTTTCTCTTCTCGGTGTGTTCCGAGTGACGGTGTGTGTTATCTCAGTGAGGGTTGTGTGTGGTGTTTATCCTCTCGGTGTGTTCCGAGTGACGGTGTGTGTTATCTCGATGAGGGGTGCATGTGGTGTTTCTCTTCTCGGTGTGTTCCGAGTGACGGTGTGTGTTATCTCGATGAGGGGTGCGTGTGGTGTTTCTCTTCTCGGTGTGTTCCGAGTGACGGTGTGTGTTATCTCAGTGAGGGGTGCGTGTGGTGTTTCTCTTCTCGGTGTGTTCCGAGTGACGGTGTGTGTTATCTCAGTGAGGGTTGTGTGTGGTGTTTCTCCTCTCGGTGTGTTCCGAGTGATGGTGTGTGTTATCTCAGTGAAAGGTTGTGTCTGGTGTTTCTCCTCTCGGTGTGTTCCGAGTGACGGTGTGTGTTATCTCAGTGAGGGTTGTATGTGGTGTTTCTCCTCTCTGTGTGTTCCGAGTGACGGTGTGTGTTATCTCAGTGAGGGGTGTGTGTGGTGTTTCTCCTCTCGGTGTGTTCAGAGTGACGGTGTGTGTTATCTCAGTGATGGTTGTATGTGGTGTTTCTCCTCTCGGTGTGTTCCGAGTGACGGTGTGTGTTATCTCAGTGAGGGGTGTGTGTGGTGTTTCTCCTCTCGGTGTGTTCCGAGTGACGGTGTGTGTGTTATCTCGGCGAGGGGTGTGTGTGGTGTTTCTCCTCTCGGTGTGTTCCGAGTGACGGTGTGTGTTATCTCGGCGAGGGACGTGCGTGGTGTTTCTCCTCTCGGTGTGTTCTGAGTGACGGTGTGTGTTATCTCGGCGAGGGTCGTGTGTGGTGTTTCTCCTCTCGGTGTGTTCCGAGTGACGGTGTGTGTTATCTCGGCGAGGGTCGTGTGTGGTGTTTCTCCTCTCGGTGTGTTCCGAGTGACGGTGTGTGTTATCTCGGTGAGGGTTGTGTGTAGTGTTTCTCCTCTCGGTGTGTTCTGAGTGACGGTGTGTGTTATCTCGGTGAGGGTTGTGTGTAGTGTTTCTCCTCTCGGTGTGTTCCGAGTGACGGTGTGTGTTATCTCAGTGAGGGGTGTGTGTGGTGTTTCTCCTCTCTGTGTGTTCCAGGCGAAGGTGTGTGTTATCTCAGCGAGGGGTGTGTGTAGTGTTTCTCCTCTCGGTGTGTTCCGAGTGACGGTGTGTGTTATCTCAGCGAGGGTCGTGTGTGGTGTTTCTCCTCTCGATGTGTTCTGAGTGACGGTGTGTGTTATCTCAGTGAGGGTTGTGTGTGGTGTTTCTCCTCTCGGTGTGTTCCGAGTGACGGTGTGTGTGTTATCTCGGTGAGGGGTGTGTGTGGTGTTTCTCCTCTCGGTGTGTTCCGAGTGACGGTGTGTGTTATCTCGGCGAGGGACGTGCGTGGTGTTTCTCCTCTCGGTGTGTTCCGAGTGACGGTGTGTGTTATCTCGGCGAGGGTCGTGTGTGGTGTTTCTCCTCTCGGTGTGTTCCGAGTGACGGTGTGTGTTATCTCGGTGAGGGTTGTGTGTAGTGTTTCTCCTCTCGGTGTGTTCTGAGTGACGGTGTGTGTTATCTCGGTGAGGGTTGTGTGTAGTGTTTCTCCTCTCGTGTGTTCCGAGTGACGGTGTGTGTTATCTCAGCGAGGGTTGTGTGTAGTGTTTCTCCTCTCGGTGTGTTCCGAGTGACGGTGTGTGTTATCTCAGTGAGGGGTGTGTGTGGTGTTTCTCCTCTCTGTGTGTTCCAGGCGAAGGTGTGTGTTATCTCAGCGAGGGTTGTGTGTAGTGTTTCTCCTCTCGGTGTGTTCCGAGTGACAGTGTGTTATCTCAGCGAGGGTCGTGTGTGGTGTTTCTCCTCTCTGTGTGTTCCGAGTGACGGTGTGTGTTATCTCAGCGAGGGGTGTGTGTAGTGTTTCTCCTCTCGGTGTGTTCCGAGTGACGGTGTGTGTTATCTCAGCGAGGGTCGTGTGTGGTGTTTCTCCTCTCGGTGTGTTCTGAGTGACGGTGTGTGTTATCTCAGTGAGGGTTGTGTGTGGTGTTTCTCCTCTCGCTGTGTTCTGAGTGACGGTGTGTGTTATCTCAGTGAGGGGTGTGTGTAGTGTTTCTCCTCTCGGTGTGTTCCGGGTGACGGTGTGTGTTATCTCAGTGAGGGTTGTGTGTGGTGTTTCTCCTCTCGCTGTGTTCTGAGTGACGGTGTGTGTTATCTCAGCGAGGGATGTGTGTGGTGTTTCTCCTCTCGGTGTGTTCCGAGTGACGGTGTGTGTTATCTCAGTGAGGGTTGTGTGTGGTGTTTCTCCTCTCGGTGTTTTCCGAGTGACGGTGTGTGTTATCTCAGCGAGGGATGTGTGTGGTGTTTCTCCTCTCGGTGTGTTCCGAGTGACGGTGTGTGTTATCTCTGTGAGGGATGTGTGTGGTGTTTCTCCTCTCGGTGTGTTCCGAGTGACGGTGTGTGTTATCTCAGCGAGGGTCGTGTGTAGTGTTTCTCCTCTCGGTGTGTTCTGAGTGACGGTGTGTGTTATCTCAGCGAGGGTCGTGTGTGGTGTTTCTCCTCTCGGTGTGTTCTGAGTGACGGTGTGTGTTATCTCAGTGAGGGGTGTGTGTGGTGTTTCTCCTCTCAGTGTGTTCCGGGTGACGGTGTGTCTTATCTCAGCGAGGGTCGTATGTGGTGTTTCTCCTCTCGGTGTGTTCTGAGTGACGGTGTGTGTTATCTCAGCGAGGGGTGTGTGTGGTGTTTCTCCTCTCGGTGTGTTCCGAGTGACGGTGTGTGTTATCTCAGCGAGGGTCATG
>NC_081783.1:120000-150000 GCF_963082965.1 Carassius carassius | reverse complement strand
CTCTTTTTACAATACACTAAATATGTCATTTCAGTGGATTACAGGGACAAATGTGTTTTACTGGTACATGACCACACACACACACAAACCTGACAACACGGTGTATTACCAAGACTAAGGTGATTAAAGAGGACTGGATCTTAAACACAATACACAACTGCACAATCCAACATTACAGGGACCGGTGTGTTTAATGGTACATGAACACACACACACACACAACACGCAACACACAAACATGACAACACGGTGTATTACCAAGACTAAGGTGATTAAAGAGGACTGGATCTTACACAAATACACAATACACAAAATAACTTAACAACATTACAGGGACCAAAGTGTTTAAAAAGTACTTTAATTACAACTTAACAATGAGTTTTCCCAGATTGGAATCATTCAAAACGTTTCCAAAAAACAGACAAAACTGCCCGTTTTGAAACAGGAACATTTTAACGATGTTATTAAACAGGCATTGTAATGTATAAGCTTAACTTACTGAACATGCAATGGATGCTATCACATGATAAACTTTTATGAGGGACTCTAACCAAAAGAAATAACAATTCTGTCAGCATTTCCTCACCCCCATGTTGTTTCAAACATGTATGACTTTCTATCTTCAGTGGAACACAAAAGGAGATGTTTAGCAGAATCTTAGGGCCAACCTCAGCTTCAGCGGGAATAGAGTTACAGTACACTTGTGTCTATCTCTATTCACTAAGAAGGTGTTTATACAGTACACTTGTGTCTATCTCTATTCGCTAAGAAGGTGTTGATACAGTACACTCGTGTCTATCTCTATTCACTAAGAAGGTGTTTATACAGTAAACTTGTGTCTATCTCTATTCGCTCAGAAGGTGTTTATACAGTACACTTGTGTCTATCTCTATTCGCTCAGAAGGTGTTTATACAGTACACTTGTGTCTATCTCTATTCGCTCAGAAGGTGTTTATACAGTACACTCGTGTCTATCTCTATTCACTAAGAAGGTGTTTATACAGTACACTCGTGTCTATCTCTATTCGCTCAGAAGGTGTTGATACAGTACACTCGTGTCTATCTCTATTCGCTAAGAAGGTGTTTATACAGTACACTCGTGTCTATCTCTATTCGCTCAGAAGGTGTTTATACAGTACACTCGTGTCTATCTCTATTCGCTCAGAAGGTGTTTATACAGTACACTCGTGTCTATCTCTATTCACTAAGAAGGTGTTGATACAGTACACTCGTGTCTATCTCTATTCACTAAGAAGGTGTTGATACAGTACACTCGTGTCTATCTCTATTCGCTCAGAAGGTGTTGATACAGTACACTCGTGTCTATCTCTATTCACTAAGAAGGTGTTGATACAGTACACTCGTGTCTATCTCTATTCACTAAGAAGGTGTTTATACAGTACACTCGTGTCTATCTCTATTCGCTCAGAAGGTGTTTATACAGTACACTCGTGTCTATCTCTATTCGCTCAGAAGGTGTTTATACAGTACACTCGTGTCTATCTCTATTCGCTCAGAAGGTGTTTATACAGTACACTCGTGTCTATCTCTATTCACTAAGAAGGTGTTGATACAGTACACTCGTGTCTATCTCTATTCACTAAGGTGTTTATACAGTACACTCGTGTCTATCTCTATTCGCTCAGAAGGTGTTGATACAGTACACTCGTGTCTATCTCTATTCACTAAGGTGTTTATACAGTACACTCGTGTCTATCTCTATTCACTAAGGTGTTTATACAGTACACTCGTGTCTATCTCTATTCGCTCAGAAGGTGTTGATACAGTACACTCGTGTCTATCTCTATTCACTAAGAAGGTGTTGATACAGTACACTCGTGTCTATCTCTATTCACTAAGAAGGTGTTGATACAGTACACTCGTGTCTATCTCTATTCACTAAGAAGGTGTTGATACAGTACACTCGTGTCTATCTCTATTTCACTAAGAAGGTGTTGATACAGTACACTCGTGTCTATCTCTATTCGCTCAGAAGGTGTTGATACAGTACACTCGTGTCTATCTCTATTTCACTAAGAAGGTGTTGATACAGTACACTCGTGTCTATCTCTATTCGCTCAGAAGGTGTTGATACAGTACACTCGTGTCTATCTCTATTCGCTCAGAAGGTGTTGATACAGTACACTTGTGTCTATCTCTATTCGCTCAGAAGGTGTTGATACAGTACACTCGTGTCTATCTCTATTTCACTAAGAAGGTGTTGATACAGTACACTCGTGTCTATCTCTATTCGCTCAGAAGGTGTTGATACAGTACACTCGTGTCTATCTCTATTCGCTCAGAAGGTGTTTATACAGTACACTCGTGTCTATCTCTATTCACTCAGAAGGTGTTGATACAGTACACTCGTGTCTATCTCTATTTCACTCAGAAGGTGTTGATACAGTACACTCGTGTCTATCTCTATTCACTCAGAAGGTGTTGATACAGTACACTCGTGTCTATCTCTATTCACTCAGAAGGTGTTTATACAGTACACTCGTGTCTATCTCTATTCACTCAGAAGGTGTTGATACAGTACACTCGTGTCTATCTCTATTCACTCAGAAGGTGTTTATACAGTACACTCGTGTCTATCTCTATTCACTCAGAAGGTGTTGATACAGTACACTCGTGTCTATCTCTATTCACTCAGAAGGTGTTGATACAGTACACTCGTGTCTATCTCTATTCGCTCAGAAGGTGTTGATACAGTACACTCGTGTCTATCTCTATTCGCTCAGAAGGTGTTGATACAGTACAATCGTGTCTATCTCTATTCGCTCAGAAGGTGTTGATACAGTACACTCGTGTCTATCTCTATTCGCTCAGAAGGTGTTGATACAGTACACTCGTGTCTATCTCTATTCGCTCAGAAGGTGTTGATACAGAACACTCGTGTCTATCTCTATTCGCTCAGAAGGTGTTGATACAGTACACTCGTGTCTATCTCTATTCGCTCAGAAGGTGTTTATACAGTACACTCGTGTCTATCTCTATTCGCTCAGAAGGTGTTTATACAGTACACTCGTGTCTATCTCTATTCACTAAGAAGGTGTTGATACAGTACACTCGTGTCTATCTCTATTCGCTCAGAAGGTGTTTATACAGTACACTCGTGTCTATCTCTATTCGCTCAGAAGGTGTTGATACAGTACACTCGTGTCTATCTCTATTCGCTCAGAAGGTGTTGATACAGTACAATCGTGTCTATCTCTATTCGCTCAGAAGGTGTTGATACAGTACACTCGTGTCTATCTCTATTCGCTCAGAAGGTGTTGATACAGTACACTCGTGTCTATCTCTATTCGCTCAGAAGGTGTTGATACAGAACACTCGTGTCTATCTCTATTCGCTCAGAAGGTGTTGATACAGTACACTCGTGTCTATCTCTATTCGCTCAGAAGGTGTTTATACAGTACACTCGTGTCTATCTCTATTCGCTCAGAAGGTGTTTATACAGTACACTCGTGTCTATCTCTATTCACTAAGAAGGTGTTGATACAGTACACTCGTGTCTATCTCTATTCGCTCAGAAGGTGTTTATACAGTACACTCGTGTCTATCTCTATTCGCTCAGAAGGTGTTGATACAGTACACTCGTGTCTATCTCTATTCGCTCAGAAGGTATTTATACAGTACACTCGTGTCTATCTCTATTCGCTCAGAAGGTGTTGATACAGTACAATCGTGTCTATCTCTATTCGCTCAGAAGGTGTTGATACAGTACACTCGTGTCTATCTCTATTCGCTCAGAAGGTGTTGATACAGTACACTCGTGTCTATCTCTATTCGCTCAGAAGGTGTTGATACAGTACACTCGTGTCTATCTCTATTCGCTCAGAAGGTGTTTATACAGTACACTCGTGTCTATCTCTATTCGCTCAGAAGGTGTTGATACAGTACACTCGTGTCTATCTCTATTCGCTCAGAAGGTATTTATACAGTACACTCGTGTCTATCTCTATTCGCTCAGAAGGTGTTGATACAGTACAATCGTGTCTATCTCTATTCGCTCAGAAGGTGTTGATACAGTACAATCGTGTCTATCTCTATTCGCTCAGAAGGTGTTGATACAGTACACTCGTGTCTATCTCTATTCACTCAGAAGGTGTTGATACAGTACACTCGTGTCTATCTCTATTCGCTCAGAAGGTGTTGATACAGTACACTCGTGTCTATCTCTATTTCACTAAGAAGGTGTTGATACAGTACACTCGTGTCTATCTCTATTCGCTCAGAAGGTGTTGATACAGTACACTCGTGTCTATCTCTATTCACTCAGAAGGTGTTGATACAGTACACTCGTGTCTATCTCTATTCGCTAAGAAGGTGTTGATACAGTACACTCGTGTCTATCTCTATTCGCTAAGAAGGTGTTGATACAGTACACTCGTGTCTATCTCTATTCGCTCAGAAGGTGTTGATACAGTACACTCGTGTCTATCTCTATTCGCTCAGAAGGTGTTGATACAGTACACTCGTGTCCATCTCTATTTCACTAAGAAGGTGTTTATACAGTACACTCGTGTCTATCTCTATTCGCTCAGAAGGTGTTGATACAGTACACTCGTGTCTATCTCTATTCGCTCAGAAGGTGTTGATACAGTACACTCGTGTCTATCTCTATTCGCTCAGAAGGTGTTGATACAGTACACTCGTGTCTATCTCTATTCGCTCAGAAGGTGTTGATACAGTACACTCGTGTCTATCTCTATTCGCTCAGAAGGTGTTGATACAGTACACTCGTGTCTATCTCTATTTCACTAAGAAGGTGTTGATACAGTACACTCGTGTCTATCTCTATTCGCTCAGAAGGTGTTTATACAGTACACTCGTGTCTATCTCTATTTCACTAAGAAGGTGTTGATACAGTACACTCGTGTCTATCTCTATTTCACTAAGAAGGTGTTGATACAGTACACTCGTGTCTATCTCTATTCGCTCAGAAGGTGTTGATACAGTACACTCGTGTCTATCTCTATTCGCTCAGAAGGTGTTGATACAGTACACTCGTGTCTATCTCTATTCACTCAGAAGGTGTTGATACAGTACACTCGTGTCTATCTCTATTCGCTCAGAAGGTGTTTATACAGTACACTCGTGTCTATCACTCGTGTCTATCTCTATTCGCTCAGAAGGTGTTGATACAGTACACTCGTGTCTATCTCTATTCGCTCAGAAGGTGTTTATACAGTACACTCGTGTCTATCTCTATTCGCTCAGAAGGTGTTTATACAGTACACTCGTGTCTATCTCTATTCACTAAGAAGGTGTTGACACAGTACACTCGTGTCTATCTCTATTCACTAAGAAGGTGTTTATACAGTACACTCGTGTCTATCTCTATTCGCTCAGAAGGTGTTGATACAGTACACTCGTGTCTATCTCTATTCGCTCAGAAGGTGTTGATACAGTACACTCGTGTCTATCTCTATTCGCTCAGAAGGTGTTTATACAGTACACTCGTGTCTATCACTCGTGTCTATCTCTATTCGCTCAGAAGGTGTTGATATGACAGGTCATTAAATTACGTACATTTGGTAACAGCTAAGTATATCACAGCCCATGAAGACATCAGACTTCAGAGCATTCACTGTTGCACTGAAATAACAGTTCATCCGAAACATGTGAATACCTCCTTAACTCCTTCAGCGGGGCACAAACGCTCTGCTCCTCATTCAGCACATGCTCTTTGACAGGTGACATCTGAAAACAATGAAAAAAAGCCAGGCTCATGTAGAGATGATTTCTTACAACTAGAGCTGCAACTAACGATTATTTTTTCTGTTAGTCGACTACTCCAACGATTATTTTTATTACAATAAATAATTTATCTAATGTTATTTTTTTGATTAGCTAATGAATCCTTTTGATAACTTTACAAAAACTTATAAGTACAACTTCTAATATAATATTTCAACCTTTATTCATTTTCAACCAATGTGGTTGAAGTTTTTACAGTATACAAAAATAAAGAGGCAAAGAAACTTATTTTACTATGGTAAATATGAGTTTACATTTGCGCTTCTAATTAAACCACAGTAGCCACAAATTTACAGTTGTCCGAGACGTCATGAAATGTTCTTTAGCATCACAAACCATAAAATGTAGT
The DNA here is from genome assembly GCF_963082965.1 of Carassius carassius. NCBI lineage: Eukaryota > Metazoa > Chordata > Actinopteri > Cypriniformes > Cyprinidae > Carassius > Carassius carassius. The sequence goes on along the minus strand of NC_081783.1, from coordinate 143,885 downwards.
CAGTGTTCTGCTATGGTTTAGCATGGTTTCCAGAGATCTGGAGCTGATTCTGGGTCGGTGGTCTGTGACTGTTGTCTCGCGGCACGCTGTCTTTTAAGGGGCCGTTCACATATCGCGTCTTTTGCGCGCTCAAGTTTGTTATTTCCAATGTAGGCGCGCAGTATGCGACCGCGTCGCTTGTTCGAAACCCGCACCAACACAGACTTACTTTATTTTATCCTTACTTCAGCCGCTACAGGTGATCCTACCAATAACTTGTAATCTTTACAAGAATATCAGAATCATGCAATGAGCAAGTCTCGTTTATTAGACACTTAATAATATCACATCAGTTTGTACTTTTAGAATCGCCGAATCTGCTGCGGTCGTTCCATCACATCTGCAGCAGAGACCTGAATCAGGAAGTTGGTCGTCGACGTATTTTTGTAGTCGACGTAATCGATGACGCCGACGCGTCGTTGCAGCACTACTTACAACATCAATCTAACATTTCATAAAATATGCAATGCACATTTATTACCTACTCAACACAGTCCGGATCATCCAATAGTAACCGGTCCTTCTTCAGAGTCACCTGAAATTAAGGAAACGGAAATAAATATTTTTAAATAAACATTCTACTGCAGACAAAGGATTCAGGCACTGTACAAATTGATAATGCACATATACTGGAGTCCATAAACACTGACTGATCACTGACACATGAAATCAAAAAATATATTTTAAATTAAATCAATCAATTAATCAATCAATCAATCAATCAGTCGTAGTACCTTCTATACGTCTGTGTCTTCTGACTGGGACAGAGTGTTGACTTCAACAGTGGACGGTTCAAGCACACTATAGAAAAGTCTAGAAAAGAACATCAAATTAGACATCTGTGACAATAAATGAGTGCATAAAATACTGATTTAACCCCTTAACTGTCACTCGTGTTTTTGAAGATAGACTTGAATGTGCATGATACAAACCTAAATTTTTATAATTCATGACTGAAAACATTTTGTAACATGATTTTGATGTGCCATTTACATGGTAATGCAATGTCTGATTTTAAAATGGGTTTTAAAGGATGAATTTTGAGATTTTATGTTTTCAAGTGATATATAACTTCTGATGATTTCTAAAACATGATAGAGAAAAAGGCAACGAGAAAGTCTTTTTTTTAAACAAAGGTCAAAACTCATTTTGTAATGTAGATTTCTGAGGGTGCACTCTTGTCATAAATTAATCTATTACTTTTCCTACATAATTTTTAACAAATAATATTGGAAAAATATATATTTGGGAGTCTTGAACCTTTCCAACGATATATAGTTTGTCAGGATTAGATTAGATTTGATTGTAATATAGTATAGTCAACGTAGGCGTCCCGGGGTGACAGTTAACAGGTTAAAACATTAAATTATTTTATAATCTTGCTTCTATTTTATCAATGTAATTTACAAGCAAGATTACAATATTTCAAATCAATATTTAAATTTTCAAGTGTTACCCAAGTTAATGTTCATGACTTTGTAAGTATTACATTACATGCATGTATATTGCAGTCTGTCAGGTTGTGTGCACGTTAACACCTCTGTTACGAGGACCCTGTTCTATGAGGACCATCATAAGAACATGGTCTTGACTTGACTGAAGAGTCTCAGTGTGTTAGATTGAAAAAAGTCTGGTCTATTTGTATCCTTGTTATTACCGGGACATTGGTTACTAGACAAATGTGGACAGCTCATTTCAAGCATTTCTGTGTATGAGAAAAACTGGTGATTTGAGACACAGTGTCTGTGTTAGTTATACAGCATGAAACCAAGACTCACTTTTAACACCCACAATAATGCAGCAAACAAATGTCTCTTAGAAACACATGTGGACAACGTAATCTGTTCTACTCTTAAGGACTAACACAATTATTTCAAGAACTTCTTGGATACCTTTATAGCTGCTGTGCCTTGTTCAGAGTTCTTTAGGCTCTTTAGACACTGATTCTACTCGGTTATCATTTGAAAATACTGAATGTTTTGAATAAATAATATGCAATCTTGGAGAATGTTATTTAAATAAAAAGCCAAAATAATAATAATAATAATAATAATAATGATGATGACACAAATATGATAAAACTGCAGAAGTATACTGCCTGAAAGTCAATTTCAAACAAGGGGAGCGACTTTTTACCAACTTATATTACAATATACTTAATCTAAAGATAACAATTAGACGTTTTCAATAATGAGATTTTCCCACAATGAGATGTGAATGATCCATATTTAGCCTAATATTCACATCCACACAGCCCAATGTCATGGTGAGAACTAGGGTCTTCAAATACCAGGCTTTTGTCAAACAAACGACACACTGAAGGCGTTTCTCAATGTCAAGGATACTTCCTTGGCAGGACTGGCCCTTCCAAGTCACTTCCTTCAGAGGCTAGGTGAGGCTCCTCTTTAGCATTCGGAGAACACGTAAATGGAACAGGTTAGCAAGTGCACCTCATTGCGTCATTACGTCAGTGAAAAGGTCCGTTTGAATAACGCTGTGGTGTAATGGTATAATATTAACGTTAAATTACTTTGGACAACTTAACTAGTTATTTATAAAAGAAATGCCGGTTACGCAATCAAGCTAACAATTGTTAAATGACAGGTCCGGTTCAGTTAGCCATCAATAACATAATTTGTATTTGTATAATTTACAATATCAATATGGTAGTAATTTGTACTGGCAAACTTTACTTATATTTACTACAGTTATAACAAATGTTTGGTAACGTAAATAAAAACTGTTAACGCTCCGACTCTGCTAACATTCGACATTTTTGAACAAGATAGCAATGCTGCGCGCATAGGATTGTGGGTGATTTGAGAGCGCGAAGGCTACACATATGCATCCTTTCCTGTGTATGGGATATTCTTCGAACGAAGGACTCAGTCCTTGGTTGAAATTCCGAGGATCCTCGACATTGGAACAGTCCTTCGACGGATGTCGATGACGTAGCATCCTCGAAATACTGGCTTCCGAGGATCCTTCCTTGACATTGAGAAACGCCTTGAGATTCTTCAATCAAACATCAAGTCCATGTTCTTATGATGGTCCTCATAAAACAGGGTCCTCGTAACACAGGTGTAAACATACACACATCCTGACATACTGGAATGAACATGCATGGAATGTAATACATACAAACTCATTAACATTAACTTAATTGGTAACAACTGACATTTAATAACTTTACTATAATCCAATAAATCAGAATTGACAGTATAGAGGTGTCAGTACCGTGCATCTCCATGGCCAATCAGAATCACCATAATCGTATGGGATCTCTTCACCAGGACAGATGCTCCTTGTAGCAAATAAACATAAGTGAGGTTTTCCATCCACACGAATCGTCTTAATCCTGCTGTTTGGGTTAATATGGTCATCGTTTACAAGCCGCCCAAGAGAACCGTCACCTCGAGCTGCATCGACACTAAACAAGAGACAGACAATATCAGCACTGAAACCTTAGGACCAGCAGATGTCATATTCTGTGATCACCAATCATTTAACACTCATCACCAAGCTTTGAAAACACATGACCACTGACATGTCCACGGACACATTTAGAATCATGTCATTTAATTATCAGTAAACATGTAGATCAAACACGGGTACATACCAGAGGAGTTTTCCATTGTAGCCAAACTCAAACATGAAAACTTGAAGTGCATGGCCTCCGCTCACATTCTTCTTTGCTGATGAGGTCTCCTCAGTATTCCAGCAGGAAATCTCCTTTCTCAAAGTCAGTACAGCTGAACACACCCCTCCCTACACAACACCAGAGAGGTGAAACCATCACGAGAACCAGAGACAGCTTTACTACACGAGACACTTTAAAACAACAGAGAGGTGAAACCATCACGAGAACCACACGTCATCAACCAGAGACAGATTTAGTACACAAGACACTTTAAAGGCATAGGAAGAAAATCCTGTCATCATTTACAAACCATCAAATGGTTAGTAATGTCTTATTTTGCTCAACAAAAGATATAAAGAACTAAGACAACTTAATGGTGACTATATGATGACTAAATAAATTAGCTCACCTTTAAGATCAGTGATGAACCTGCCCTTGAGCCCATTCTGGTCTTTCTCCTTCGCCTCGCACCTTCAGCCATCCTCTCATGTGTCTGCTTTAATAACAATAAGAACTGTTGGCCTCCATCTGACAATATTACGTGTTTGTTTTCAACTTAATATGAAAATTAATAATGACAGTTCTAATGAACAGAATATATGTTAAATATGATGTATTCTGAGCATATGCTGAATATACTATTTTGACTGGTTATATTAGTAAAAGTGCTTTGACACAATCTGTATTCTACAAAGCACTATTCAAATAAAGGTGACTTTACTTAATATATACAGTAAGTATTAGGAAGTGAAAAGAGCACATCTCTGTGTTTATTAATGAAAGCAAGCTGAACAGTAATAATATTAAACAGAACTGCCCCTCCCCTTCACAGACTGTAGCCATGACAACAGATTATTATGATAGCTAGACTGTTCTGTTACATTTACAGTTGTGAAGTTAAACTGACAAGATTGTTGATTCTCGTCTGATGTTACTCTTAATAGAGGACACTTAGTGTAAACACGCTAGTGCTATTAGCATCACGCGCTAGCTGCTTTCTAAAGAGCACTGAAGACACTCACGAACAAGCCAAACTGAGCCACAAACTCTCAGAGAAACGATTTAACAGCAGTATTACTAACCTTTAATATAATAGTTGTCTCCAACAGCTTCACACCACAGATGTCTTCGCTTCAGGTGCACAGATTGCGTCCGTTCCAAACAGGAAGTTACAAACCGTCACACTTGCCTCGCTGATTAAAGCACGAGTATACGGGATTTATAATAATAATAATAATAATATATTTAAATAACCATCTATGAAACGTTACATTAATAGCGTTACATTAATATACTGATTTTAAACTGAGTAATTACAGCTTTGAAGTCACATTCATACTTTATATGATGATATTTAGGGAATATGTTTAATTGCATGATAATTATGCATTTATATAATCATATACAATCGATAAATTATTGCAAAAAAATGTTTAAATAATTACCAAACTGCATTAACTTACTTGTACGGAGCTATTAGCGGCAGAATGTAGCCCCGCCCACCGCCGCCATTTTGTTTTCGCGATTTCCCGCCCTCCGATGCCGATCTAGCCAATCAGCGGCCTACAAACTTACACAAGTGTAAAATATGCAAATTTTCGATGACGCGGATGCAGTACCGGGTCCGGGCTGCAGGGGCGCACTCCCGAGCTCAGAGGATACACAGTGTATAGTAAAATTTCAGGGTTTTGTGGTATATTAGGACATGGCGCGAAAATTTGAGAGGGAGCTTCTGGGACATAGAGAAAGGCATCTACACTGTCGGAATTATAAGGACATGGGCCCTGTCCTCATAAACCCAAATGTCCCTGTAATGCTGGTGCGTATTCAGGTCAAAAGTCCTTGTAAACCACAAAAACCAACACACACACTTACACTCTCACACACACACACACACACTTACACTCTCACACACACACACACACACAGTTAGTTGGGAACACTTCATCTACAGCGATATCGTTGACTTGATTGCAAATAAATGCACAGACACTATTTAACTGAACAGAGATGACATCACTGAATCCAATGATGAACTGCCTTTAACTATCATTTTGCATTATTGACACTGTTTTCCTAATGAATGTTGTTCAGTTGCTTTGACGCAATGTATTTTGTTTAAAGCGCTATATAAATAAAGGTGACTTGACTTGACTAATCAGAAATCCCTTCAGAGAGAAGACGACTGCTGAACACACACACACCTGCAAGCTCAAAATATGATCATTTAATGGTAATTTTATTAAAAACATCTGTGCACATGACTGTTAGTGTACATTCATGTGTGTGTGAGAGAGAGAGGGAAGAACAGCATCTACACACACACACAGTATGGGTCACCATACTTGGCTGAATGTCACTTCACTGATCACTGTTCACAGTTTACAGCTCCAGAGGCGTTTCAGTACAGTGAATCTACAGGCTTCGCTTTTCTAAACAATAAAGATTACAGTAATGAAACACAATGAAGACATTCACCATCAAACAGCGCTGGACCTCCAGAGCCATCATCACATCATCACATCAGTGCTCTGTGAAGAGATGAGCAGGTCATCACAGCTGTGAGGAGGAAGAGGAGGAAGACTCCATAAACCAGCAGCACTTTCAGTCTACGCTTCATATCAAATATGATTTAATACATAATTGCATTAGAAATCTAGTACTTTTTTCTATTTTCTTTTGTGTGGTCAGTTCATGCATAACATACTTTTGTATACAGTTTGTGGGATTTTGTTTTGTTTTGTGCTTTCAGAAAAACTGTTATAAATAAATTATTAAAAGTATTTTAACAGGGCTTTAGGGCTTCACACTGAATTCACTGATCGAGCATCTCTTAAACGAACGGATGTTAACTATAGGGTTCCAGAATCGGATACTTGCCGTAAAATTTTAATTTTAATTCTGCCTATAAATTCCTGTGTGCGCATCTGTTTTTTTTAGGTGCTGAAAATGGACTGTAAATATGTATTTGTCTTTGATTCATTCACAAGCACTGATTCATCCAGTAATGAACCTACATCTGGAGAGTCACTGAATCATTCCATTCAGAAATTCCATGACATTTTTACTTGTCTTAAGAGATTTTTTTTTCTTCCGAATTGTGAGAGAATTACAACCTCCATTCAAAAAAAAAAAGTCTGTTTATCCAGAATAGTGCCGCTCTATTTTACACACAAACAGCTCTTAATCGAGTCCAGTTTTTACACAGCCGCCTGATTTTTGTTAATTTTTATATTCAGCAGCAATTAAATGTTTTGCAAAATATACAGAATAAATATGTTTGATATCTAAATGTTTGAGTTGATATTTTTAACCACTTTGGAATTGAAACTGGGAATCGATAAGAATCAGAACGTCTGCATACTTCTATTGTATGTTTCCTCTCAGATGTCAAACAGACGTATATTAGATGTCTTTAAGATGTTTATGATTTAGACAACTCACAGACGTGCGTGTGATATCTGGGGATATATAACGATATATAACTCACCGGATCAAACGGCAGCGTGGTCATGTGACAAGAACAGCGCAACTTTTCGTGAGTTTGTGCTCAGCGGATGCCGTTCGGCGTGAACGCGTCGTCCAGGTCGTCGTCGTCGCCCCGCGACAGCTGCGAGATCCGGTCGAGCGTCTCGTCCACCACGTGCGGGATGTTGTTGACGCAAGCGCTCGCCGCCTCCCGGTTGTAGGACACGAGCTCGTTGCTGACGTTCAGCGTCTCCACCGGAGTCCGGCGGCGGCCGCGGCAGCGCAGCAGACTGGAGAAGCCCCTGCGGAACTCCGCGTTGAAGGCGTAGATGACGGGGTTGAGCGACGAGTTGCTCCAGCCGAACCACACGAACACGTCGAAGGTGGTGTCGCTGACGCACGGCTCGCGGTGGCAGAACGGAACCACGCAGTTGAGCACGAAGAACGGCAGCCAGCAGCACACGAATACGCCCATGATAACGGACAGCGTCTTCAGAACTTTGGTCTCGCGCTGGAACGAGGTCTTCAGGCTCCGGTGGAGGCTCCGATCGGACCGACGGCTCTGCGCGTGCTCGGCCGCGCGCTCCAGCGACGCGATTCTCCGGATCTGGACGTGCGCGATCCGGTAGATGCGCGTGTAGGTGACGATCATGATCGCCACGGGAATATAGAAGCTGATCAGGGACGAGGAGATGGCGTACTCCCGGCTCAGACTCGAGTCGCAGCTGTCCGCGTCGGACGCGTTGGGCTCCGCGGCAGCTTTGTGCCAGTCCAGCTGCACCGGGATGAACGAGATGAGCACCGATAGAGTCCACGCCGCGCCGATCATCACGAAGGCCACGCGCGGGGTCATCTTGCGCTCGTAGCGGAACGGGCTGCTGATGGCCCAGTAGCGGTCCACGCTGATCACGCACAGGTTCAGGATGGACGCGGTGGAGCACATGATGTCAAACGCCACCCAGATGTCACAGAACGCGCCGAACGGCCAGAAGCCGGCCACCTCCGCCGCTGCCTTCCACGGCATCACGAGCACGGCCACCAGCAGGTCCGACACGGCCAGTGACACGATGAAGACGTGCGTGACTTTGGCGCGCAGGTGACGGAAGCGCAGCACGGTGGCGCACACCAGAGCGTTCCCGAGCAGCGTCCAGAGGATCAGTGCGCACAGCAGGCAGCCGGTCAGCGCGCGCGTCAGCGTCTCCCGCGGCTCGGTTCGGTCGCGCATGTTGGGTCCCGGCGCACTCACGTGGCGCCATCGGGTGCGTGCGATCGCGCCGGCTCCGGTACCGAGGCGCGCCGCATGACCGAGGAGCGAATCCTACACCAAGCGTATCCGGTGCACTCCAGGCGATCCGGTGTTTGCGCACGGAGGCCGTCTGAACTCTCTGAGCGCGAGGGAACTGTGCATGGCTATTTTCAGCAAGAGAGAGAGAGAGACAGACAGACAGAGAGAGAGAGAGAGAGAGAGAGAGAGAGAGAGAGAGAGAGAGAGAGAGAGAGAGAGAGAGAGAAAGAGTGAGGAGAGAGAGAGAGAGAGAGAGAGAGAGAGAGACAGAGAGAGAGAGAGAGAGAGAGAGACAGAGAGAGAGAGAGAGAGAGAGAGAGAGAGAGAGAGAGAGAGAGAAAGAGTGAGGGAGAGAGAGAGAGAGAGAGAGAGAGAAAGAGTGAGGGAGAGAGAGAGAGAGAGAGAGAGAGAGAAAGAGTGAGGGAGAGAGAGAGAGAGAGAGAGAGAGAGAGACAGAGAGAGAGAGAGAGAGAGAGAGAGAGACAGAGAGAGAGAGAGAGAGAGAGAGAGAGAGAGAGAGAAAGAGTGAGGGAGAGAGAGAGAGAGAGAGAGAGGGAGAGAGAGATGTGTCTGTCTGTCACTATCGAAGAGAAAACACCCACTCTGCCCTGATCTGATGTTTCCATCACATGTAGATTATGTTATAGCATATTACTCTATTATATTACTTAGATGTATTTTGCCTCTGTAAATCTAATACTTTATCTAATTTTATTTTATTTCTTACTTATACACTCATACACTAATTCATAATGCATTACATGCTTAATACTTTTTATATATTTTTATTATTACTATTATTATTTTTCTTTCGGTTAATACATATCTGCACCATTTGTAAGCGGCCCAGCTGCAACTGGTTTTGCAATACCAATTTACAGTTTTGGTCATGCCAGTAAAGCTCACCTAAATTGAAACTGACATTTAAATCGAGAGAGAGAGATTCGGTCTGGATATGCTGTGAATAAATACTAGGAACCGCTGAATATTAACATGATTCTCACGTTTTTAATCGTACAAACTCATTGATGTATACAAATCAACAATTACATTAGCTTTTGCATGGGTTGTATTTCATAATTTCAAGTTAATTTGTTCGAGTTATCTGGTAACCCATTAAAGATAACGCAGGCAGACGAGATGTGCATGCAGCTCATTCACCATCAGACTCATAGAGATTGTTAATGGTAAGTACGTGTAGTTAATTCATATTACTCAGTACTCGGTGTATAATTACACTGTAACAAGGATACCTTAAAAATAAAGTATGAAACGACACAAATAAGAGTGCAAGAATGATCAGGTTTGGTATTAAAAGAGTTCAGGGTTTCCTCAGATAGCGACTGTGCATCGATTCTCTCACACAGGCTCAGAAATCCTCAATGAAAGCAGGATGAGAGTATATATGCATCTGTAGCGCCACCTACAGCCAACAGAGGATCATGACAACCACTTCAGTTCCAGTCGAAGACACAAGGAGAGCAACACATCAGTCAGAAAAGCTCACACTGTTTTGTGGTGTTCCTCAGGGCTCGATTCTGGCTCCGACTCTTTTTATGTTATATACTACCTTTGGGTTTGATTTGTAAGAAATATGAGATTCCATTCCATTTAGGCTATATGCTGATGATCTACAGTTGTATCTTCCTTTTAAACCAAATGGGAATAATGCACTAGGAGCTCTGTATGCATGCATCCAGGAACTCAAAATATGGCTTACAAAAATCAATTGAATGTAAAACAGTAGCCATTTTGTTTGGGCCTAGAGAAGCTACTTTTAATGCTAGTAGTAATTATGAACCAGGTCTTTTGACCCAATGGGTCAGTTTATGTGCAAAAAAAAAAAAAAAAAGACTTTGGGCCTAAAGTTTGACATACAGATTACTGGAGTAGTTAAGTGTTTATACATATATCTTCATCGCATGATTACATTGAAGTCATTTTTATCAACAAAGAAATTTGAAAAAGTAATTTTTTGTTTGGACTATTGTAATTCACTTTATTATGGGATTAACTGCTCATATATGGAGCATTTTCAATTGGTCCAAAATGCTTGACTTGAACTCAAACATTTCTCTGCATCTTTTATATTTTGATTTCTCTGCAGTGGCTGCCTGTAAAATTGAGAGTTGAATTTAAAATATTAATTTAGTTTTTTAAATCGCTCAGTATTATTGTTGATCTCACGGAGTCGTTGATTGAGCTTTTTCTGTTGTTTCTGAGCCAACTCTCCCTGTTGCTATCCAAACAGCACCTTCTCTATCTGTTTTTAAACCTATGCTTAAACCTTTTTATTAAAAAAATGTATGATGAGTTAAATCTTTATTTGCATTGTTTTTGTGCATTGTCTATATTTTGATTATTTGTTTAATTGTTTAAATGTTTGTGTACAGCACTTTGGTCAACCTTTCAAACGTTTTAAAATGTGATTTATGAATAAAGAAATACATGAACTGACAGTGACACTAAAAACAGCAGCTAGAGTCTCAGACGCGTGTGAAATGTGGAAAAGCGTCTCTCAGTTCAGCCAGAAGAGACTCAGGTGCATCACAAACACACGAGAGAAGCTTCGCTCCACAGCTGCTCCGGCCGGAGGGGATTGTGGGATTGCATGACACATGAGAGCACCTGGACCTGTCAGACATCTGGCCTCATCAGGAGCACATCTGTGTTTGAAGGATCCTGAGATGGAGCCTCATGAAGAGACAGTGAGAGCTCTGTCCGAACTGTCCATCAGTCCTGGAAGAAATCACTTTACTCTGCAGAACACGATCTCTTACATGTATTTTTGTCTTTTCCAGTACAAATAACTAAACATTCATACATCAAATTATTTCTTCTTGGGAAGCAAAATTACAATAGATATTTAAGGAGGAGAACGTAACACTATTTCCCTGTTTAATACTGTAAAGATGCTTCGATACAATCTGCATTGTAAAAAGTCCTGTATAAATAACTGACTTGACTTGTTATTTAGTCTTTAAAAAAATATATATATATATATATATATATAAGGAAATATCAGAAGAAAAAAAAATCACGTTTTCCCTTTGAATTAAGTATATTTTTCTCACCCCTTTTGCAGATTTCTTTTTTTCTTGTTTCAAGCATAAACTCAAGATTTTGCTCAAAAAACGAAAGAGTGATTTTTTTATTCTTCAGTAAATCTGTCTTGATGTTATCTTTAGGTATCTGTACTGGAAAACAGAACAGTGTTGTTCCTAACCTGTTTGACTGCATCTTCCGGAACAAACCAGTGTTTTCTGTAGGTTTCCAGCAGATCTCTGAATAAAGAAAACTGCTGCATTTATACATGAAGACCTCCAGAAGAACCGAACACTCGCAGACGCTTGAGTAAATTACACAACTTCAGCTTTAGAGATGAAACTCCTGTGCTTCTAGTTCTACAATAAACCTGCCTTTATAGAGTACAAATACTCTTTGACTAATTACTTTTGCTCCTCTTTGGTAATGGATAAATATAAAAGTTGACTGTTTATAAGGATTTATGTGACTTATAAGAACGATGATGATAAACAAAGTCAACGGAGCTCATGTTGATTTCATGTTTCAAAGAAACTCTAAAGTCACTGGACTGTTTACATCCAAGAATATTTTATTTATCTGAAGCTAGCAACGAGGTTTGCACCACAGATCTTATTGTTGTGCGTTTCACTGTGTGTTTGGGAGGAGAGGAGTTAAAAAAGAGAAGAAAGGCTGATGATAAAGTCGTTTACTACTAAACATCTGCTGAAGATCAACAGACCCGCTTTACAGAAACATCTACATGTGAATGAAAGGAGCGTTTCACATCGTTTCTCCATCACAGCGCCGTGAGAACATCCCATAATCACAGTCACCAGAAGTGTTTCCACAGCAGCGCTGCCACAGAAATATAATATCCTAAATAAAGAGTCTTTATGAGTCCTCTGTGTTTGTGATGCTGATGTTGACCAAATCAAAACAAGCAATCCGCCTCCCCCCGAAGCATGAATAATGGATTCCAGTCAGGATCCCAGCTGAGATTCCCATTAAATCCATAAACGCACAGATAAAACCTCATTACACTCCAGTGTCGGAACGTTTCAAGCCCTTTTTTTTGAAAACCATTGCTCACAGAAATCTTCAGGACTGAGGAAACACATTAGTGTGAGAACCAAGAGGAATGCAGATTGTTACGGGGGAAAAAAAAGACATGTTTCAAAATATATGCAACAGATGATGTGCTATAAATACATGTCTGAATAGATCTAGATGATCTGAAGATCATCATGAAAAAGAGCTGGAGCTCTGTGATGTGATTTGTGTGTCGCTCTTCATTTTGTGTGTTTTCACGTTGCTTTAGGAGTTAGCAGGCCGTTATAACCAACATTTCTGAGAAGAGTCGCTGGATTTGTCAAAGTTTTACAGTTGGAAAAATCCTCAAGTGCAATGAATATAGCTGTGTTTTATGATCAGTTATACTTCTGATCACACTGCAAAAACTGAGGATCCTCCTCAGTACTGTTTCCAGTAAAATATCTGAATTAAATCAAGACACATTTACTGGAGAAGAACAATGACTGATATCAAGTGATCAAAGTGATCATAATCAAGCGAATTCATGATTCAATTAAGAACAAAAAATACATTTAATTCAAAGGGGAATAATAAGAAGATCATTTTTCTGACTACATTGGCAGAAGAAACCCGCTCAATTTTGATACAAATTTCAGAATCCAGCACTTAATATCGTATAAAATTTCCCTTTCGAAATAAATGCATCGTGATTTGAGAACTTTTAGATATTTGCACTGAAAAACAAAACAAGAAAGTTGTTTTTTGTCGGTTCAGCAGATTTGATCAGACTCAAATCACCACTAGTTGGTGGTTTTACTCCATTTTCTCCTTCATTTATACGAGCATTTGCATAGTTAAACAATTAAAAATTACAATATGCACCATATGTTTGTTCAATGGACTGCAAGATTCAAGGATTTTCCAATCAGACGTTGAACTAAAAACACTCAGGATTTTAACCCACTTGAGAACTTGGTATAAGAGAACATCATCCTTGATCAAGTGAAGACGTGTGTGTATGTGTGTGTGTGTGTGTGTGTGTAAACATTACTGAGGAGCGTGTGAAGAATCTTCAGGCCTGAGAACATCTAGTCTGTCAAGTTATTGAGAGCATCTTTAAGAGCCGATGGAGTCCATGAGAACCGGATCCGATCCCAGTCGTTCTGAACGCATGAGCTTCCTCAGACCAGTGTTTGTGTGTCTGTCAGTGTTTGTGAGCACCAGATAGAGTCCTCCTCACACCCTCAAACCTTCCTGAAGACCTCGAAGAGCGACGCCACCGAGTGCATGCGGTAGAAGAGGTTCATGGGGATGGCCAGGTTCAGCACCGTGGTCCAGACGCTGTACCCGAAGGTCTCCTGCTCCAGACCGCTGTCATACTGCGGACGGCAGCCGAAGGCCGGGAGAATCCACAGCTGGACGCAGAGAGAAGAACAAAACATTGTTTATTTGGAGCCTGACAGTCTTGCTCACTATCAAATGATGTTTTATGGACCAGAGAGTAATTTCACACAGAATTGGTACCTTGGTTTTGAGGTCATGGTTTGGCATGATTTTGGTACACCAGCAGGAAAAACTAAACTTTTTTTAATTGATTTAATTAAAATATATATTACATCTAAAACAGCTCAACAAAGTGCAGTAAATAGGGAAGACGTGTGAAGTCCTTCCACTATTAGATGAAAAATATCTGAGCATAAACGTTGCTTCTCACCGAGATGTTGCACATGAAGAGGAAGATGGTGATGTTCTTCAGGATCTGTCTCTTCCTCCCGGGCGTCACGTTGATCCGGTTTCCCACAGGACGTGTGACGTCAGTCTGCTTCCTGCTGAAGGCTGCTCTGCTCTCGGGCGTCTCTCCCTCCAGGGTCGTCTCGTAGCCGCGGTTCACGATGCCATCATACGGCGGCCTGACACAGAACACCTCGGTTGCAAGCGGTTCGTCCGGATCTCTGCGTCTGCGGTACAGCGACTCCACAATGAACAGGTTCTGCACACACTTCTCCAGCACCAGCAGCAGTGAGTACACCAGACATGTCCAGCGGAAGCTTGGAGAGCCAGGCCCTGCTGCTGCCACCGCCACCACACTGCACCACGACATCAGCCAGGAGCCCAGCGACGAGCCCAGCAGCAGCTCCGTGTCCAGCGCACGCGACGGGTTCGAACCCGTGTCCATGGGCCAGGCCTCCAGACGGTACACCAGCAGCCCGGCTCCGCTCGCCACACACATGCAGCTCAGCATCACCACGCCGTAGCAGTAGAACATGGAGACGGCGGCCTGCGGAGACTTCTCCACCTGCATCAGGTACACCACCAGATTATTTCATGAACACAGACTATTTATAATTACTCCTAGTGCTTTTCAAGTTGATTATGAATATAATGCATAATGGTGCATTATTGGCTAAAAGAAAAGCTATATGAAATGTTGAGTATTGGTATTTGGATTGGGCCATTTTGGGCCATTTTTTTAAATGGCCTTTGAGTTGCTATTGTTAGAAATATATGGCAACCCTGTGTTTTGTACCACAGCATTTAGTGACTTTAACATTACCATTAGAGACCCACAGGGACCATTAGAGTCTCCATTAAACCAATACAATTCCCTTTATAACCATTAAACCCGTTACAGACCCCAAAGGAAAGTTTTTGGAGATTTTGTTAGGTTAAGCTCACTATTGGGTACAAATTTGTCCCTAAAATATGGTTGGTTCATATCCATACCCACACACACTTACACACACTCACACACAAACACACACACACTATGAGTTCTCCACCTGCATCAGGTACACCACCAGCATGGTGACGGAGCAGGCCAGCCCCAGCAGACCCAGCATGGGGCCGAGCAGCAGACCTGGGCTCCTTGTGCTGGGACGCTTGCGGTTGCTGTGGAGGTCCAGCGTGCGGCCGATGTTCTTCCACATCACCAACAGCATGGCCGAGACGAAGATGTGGTACTCGATGTTGAAGGGGTACAGGTAGTAGAGGCTGGTGGAGAACATGGAGCAGACGCTGGTGGTGCAGTTACAGTGCGGCTCCGCTTCCACTGCACACACACACACACACACACACACATACACACAGAGAGACAATCAGCTGACATACACTCCAATTCACGCAATGGGATTCAGTGAAAACATGTGACCATGGAGCACAAAACCAGTCATAGGGTTCAATTTTGTGAAATTGAGATTTCTACATCATCTAAACACTGAATAAATAATGTGTTTCTTTAACCTTAAACCACATAAACACATTCCATTTCACCAAAGACACAAAATAATGTTCTTTTTAGCAATGTCATATGATCCCTTTAATGGTTTGTTAATAGCGAGAATTGGACCTTAAAATAAAGAGTGACATTAAGTTGAATGTGAAATTTAAAAATAATTACAACTGACATAAAAATTTATATAAACTAGATAGATAGATAGATAGATAGATAGATAGATTAAAACAAACAATATAAATTTATATTATTATTAAATTAATATTTTTTTAAAATTAAAACAAATATAATATAAAGACATGTATTACTCTTGTTTAACAGATGTTAATGTTAGTTAAAGCATTAGAGTTAATGTAAGTTAATGCATAAGAGTCCACTGGAGTTTGAAATAGAATTGAAAGAAATTAAACACAATAGCAGACATTCATCATTCCTACACGAATGACATAACAAACACGTAAATGTTTTCTGACTCTCTGAAGCCATCTAGAGGATCTCTTCATCCAGTTCACCACTAAACTACTGCAAACTACAACAAAAAAAGAAGGAGAGGAGAGGACTGGAGAGGAGAGAAGAAGAGAGGAGAGGAGATGAAAGGATTGGAGAGGAGAGAAGACGAGAGGAGAGGAGATGAGATGAGACGAGAGAAAAGGATTGGAGAGGATTGGAGAGGAGAGGAGAGGAGAGGATTGGAGAGGAGAGGAGAGGAGAGGAGAGGAGAGGAGAGGAGAGGAGAGGAGAGGAGAGGAGAGGATTGGAGAGGAGAGGAGAGGAGAGGAGAGGATTGGAGGGGAGAGGATTGGAGAGGAGAGGAGAGGAGAGGAGAGGAGAGGAGAGGATTGGAGAGGAGAGGAGAGGAGAGGAGACAAGAGGAGAGGATTGGAGAGGAGAGGAGAGGAGAGGATTGGAGAGGAGAGGAGAGGAGAGGAGACAAGAGGAGAGGATTGGAGAGGAGACGAGAGGAGAGGAGAGGAGAGGAGACGAGACGAGAGGAGAGGATTGGAGAGGAGAGGATTGGAGAAGAGAGGAGAGGAGTGGAGAGGATTGGAGAGGAGAGGAGACGAGAGGAAAGGATTGGAGAGGAGAGGAGAGGAGACGAGAGGAGAGAATTGGAGAGGAGAGGAGAGGATTGGAGAGGAGAGGAGAGGAGAGGATTGAAGAGAAGAGAAGATGAGAGGACAGGAGAGGAGCAGGAGGAGAGAAGAGGAGAGGAGGCGAGAGGAGAGGATTGGAGAGGAGAGGAGAGGAGACGAGAGGAGAGAATTGGAGAGGAGAGGAGAGGAGAGGATTGGAGAGGAGAGGAGAGGAGAGGATTGGAGAGGAGAGGAGAGGAGAGGAGAGGAGAGGAGAGGATTGGAGAGGAGAGGAGAGGAGAGGAGAGGATTGGAGAGGAGAGGAGAGGAGAGGAAAGGATTGGAGAGGAGAGGAGAGGAGAGGATTGGAGAGGAGAGGAGAGGATTGGAGAGGAGAGGAGAGGAGAGGAGAGGATTGGAGAGGAGAGGAGAGGAGAGGAGAGGAAAGGATTGGAGAGGAGAGGAGAGGATTGGAGAGGAGAGGAGAGGAGACGAGAGGAAACGAGAGGAGAGAATTGGAGAGGAGAGGAGAGGAGACAAGAGGAGAGGATTGAGAGGAGAGGAGAGGAGAGGAGAGGAGACGAGAGGAGAGGATTGGAGAGGAGAGGATTGGAGAGGAGAGGAGAGGAGAGGAGTGGAGAGGATTGGAGAGGAGAGGATTGGAGAGGAGAGGAGTGGAGAGGATTGGAGAAGAGAGGAGACGAGAGGAAAGGATTGGGGAGGAGAGGAGACGAGAGGAGAGAATTGGAGAGGAGAGGAGAGGAGAGGAGAGGAGAGGAGAGGATTGGAGAGGAGAGGAGAGGAGACGAGAGGATTGGAGAGGAGAGGAGAGGAGAGGAGACGAGAGGAGAGGATTGGAGAGGAGAGGAGAGGAGAGGAGAGGAGAGGAGAGGAGAGGATTGGAGAGGAGAGGAGAGGAGAGAAGATGAGAGGAGAGGAGAGGAGAGGATTGGAGAGGAGAGGAGAGGATTGAAGAGAAGAGAAGATGAGAGGACAGGAGAGGAGAGGAGGCGAGAGGAGAGGATTGGAGAGGAGAGGAGAGGAGAGGAGACGAGAGGAGAGAATTGGAGAGGAGAGGAGAGGATTGGAGAGGAGAGGAGAGGAGAGGAGACGAGAGGATTGGAGAGGAGAGGAGGGGAGAGGAGATGAGAGGAGAGGAGAGGATTGGAGAGGAGAGGAGAGGAGAGGAGAGGATTGGAGAGGAGAGGAGAGGATAGAAGATGAGAGGAGAGGAGAGGATTGGAGAGGAGAGGAGAGGATTGAAGAGAAGAGAAGATGAGAGGACAGGAGAGGAGCAGGAGGAGAGAAGAGGAGAGGAGGCGAGAGGAGGGGATTGGATTGGAGAGGAGAGGAGACGAGATCAGATGAGATGAGAGGATTGGAGAGGAGACGAGACGAGACGAAAGGAGAGGATTGGAGAGGAGAGGAGAGGATTAGAGAGGAGAGGATTGGAGAGGACAGGAGACGAGAGGAGAGGATTGGAGAGGAGAGGAGACGAGACAAGATGAGAGGAGAGGATTGGAGAGGAGAGGAGAGGAGAGGAGAGGAGACAAGACGAGGCGAGATGAGATGAGACGAGACGAGACGAGAGGAGAGGAGAGGATTGGAGAGGAGAGGAGAGGAGAGGAGACGAGAGGAGAGGAGAGGAGAGGATTGGAGAGCATAGGAGAGGAGAGGAGAGGAGAGGAGAGGAGGCGAGACGAGACGAGACGAGAGGAGAGGAGAGGAGACGAGAGGAGAGGAGACGAGACGAGACGAGAGGAGACGAGAGGAGAGGAGAGGAGAGGAGAGGATTGGAGAGGAGAGGAGAGGAGAGGAGAGGAGAGGAGAGGAGACGAGACGAGAGGAGACGAGACGAGAGGAGAGGAGAGGAGAGGAGAGGAGAGGAGAGGATTGGAGAGGAGAGGAGAGGAGAGGAGAGGAGACGAGAGGAGAGGAGAGGAGAGGATTGGAGAGGAGAGGAGAGGATTGGAGAGGAGAGGAGACGAGACGAGACGAGACGAGACGAGAGGAGAGGAGAGGATTGGAGAGGAGAGGAAAGGAGAGGAGACGAGAGGAGAGGAGGCGAGATGAGATGAGAGGAGAGGATTGAAGAGGAGAGGAGACGAGAGTAGAGGAGAGGAGAGGAGAGGAGAGGAGAGGAGAGGAGACGAGATGAGAGGAGAGGAGAGGAGAGGAGAGGAGAGGAGAGGAGACGAGACGAGACGAGAGGAGAGGATTGGAGAGGAGAGGAGAGGAGACGAGAGGAGAGGAGGCGAGATGAGATGAGAGGAGAGGATTGAAGAGGAGAGGAGAGGAGACGAGAGGAGAGGATTGGAGAGGAGAGGAGAGGAGAGGAGAGGATTGGAGAGGAGAGGAGAGGAGAGGAGAGGAGAGGAGAGGAGACGAGACGAGATTAGACGAGACGAGACGAGAGGAGAGGAGAGGAGAGGATTGGAGAGGAGAGGAGAGGAGAGGATTGAAGAGGAGAGGGGAGGATTGGAGAGGAGAGGAGAGGAGAGGAGACGAGAGGAGAGGAGAGGAGAGGATTGGAGAGCATAGGAGAGGAGAGGAGAGGAGAGGAGAGGAGGCGAGACGAGACGAGACGAGAGGAGACGAGACGAGACGAGACGAGACGAGAGGAGAGGAGAGGAGAGGATTGGAGAGGAGAGGAGAGGAGAGGAGAGGAGAGGAGAGGAGACGAGACGAGAGGAGAGGAGAGGAGAGGAGAGGATTGGAGAGGAGAGGAGAGGAGAGGAGAGGAGACGAGAGGAGAGGAGAGGAGAGGAGAGGAGAGGAGAGGAATGGAGAGGAGAGGAGAGGATTGGAGAGGAGAGGAGAGGAGACGAGACGAGACGAGACGAGACGAGACGAGACGAGAGGAGAGGAGAGGAGAGGATTGGAGAGGAGAGGAAAGGAGAGGAGACGAGAGGAGAGGAGAGGAGGCGAGATGAGATGAGAGGAGAGGATTGAAGAGGAGAGGAGACGAGAGTAGAGGAGAGGAGAGGAGAGGAGAGGAGAGGAGAGGAGAGGAGAGGAGACGAGAGGAGAGGAGAGGAGAGGAGAGGAGAGGAGACGAGACGAGACGAGAGGAGAGGATTGGAGAGGAGAGGAGAGGAGACGAGAGGAGAGGAGGCGAGATGAGATGAGAGGAGAGGATTGAAGAGGAGAGGAGAGGAGACGAGAGGAGAGGAGAGGAGAGGAGAGGAGAGGAGAGGATTGGAGAGGAGAGGAGAGGAGAGGAGAGGAGAGGAGAGGAGAGGAGAGGAGAGGAGACGAGACGAGACGAGATTAGACGAGACGAGAGGAGAGGAGAGGAGAGGATTGGAGAGGAGAGGAGAGGAGAGGAGAGGAGACGAGACGAGAGGATTGGAGACGAGACGAGAAGAGAAGAGAAGAGAAGAGAAGAGAAGAGAAGAGAAGAGAAGAGAAGAGAAGAGAGAATCTGTAAAAAGATACAGTTTCTGTTTCAAAGCAGTTTTATTTGTGTTCACTATGTGTTTTTAATTTATTTTAATATATATAATATAAAAAACTGTATTTTCAGCATCATTCCTCCAGTCATCAGTGTCACATGCTCTATTAGAAATCATTCTAATATGATGATTTACAGCTCAAGAAAGATTTCTGATTATTATCAATGTTGAAAACAGTTGTGCTGCACAATATTTTTGTAGAAACTGACACATTTTATTTTTCAGGATTCACAGATGAGCAGAAAGTTCAAAAGAACAGCATTTTTTTTAAACAGAAATATTTTGTAACATTATAAATGCATTTACTGTCAATTTTCAGCAATTTAATGAGTCCTTGATGAATAAAGGTATAACAATTTAATTGACCTCTTCATCATATTGAGCTTTTGAACAGTAGTGTAGATTATATTATTTTTATTGCTTCAGTCAACGTAAAGAGATTGTTCACTTAAATATTATAATTCAGTCATCATTTCTCATGTCATTCCAATCCTAACTGACTCAATTTTTCAACTATAAAGAACTTTTAGTGGTTTCATGGATATTTAAGCTTCTTCATGCAACCAGGAAAGTAATAAAGAACCTTTATTTTAAACAGTGACAAATGCCCACACACACCTGCTTTTATGAAATAGAGAGAAAGAGAGAGAGAGAGAGACTATAGCAAAGAAAAAATCCCAGACTCCTCCCACAGTGAGCAGAGCACTCTGAAAAACACTATTGTCCTCTCACTCACACACACACACACACACACCTGTGGAGAGATTGGCATATCCCAGCGCAGTCAGGCGTCTCCTGTGGTTGTTGAGAAAATGCTCAGCTTCTGACATCACTCCATTACACCACAGCAGCAGATTAGTGAAGACAGCGTGAATCACTCCAAACCTGCTCAACACACACAAACACACACACACAACGGTGTTTCACATGATCGGATTCATCATGTGAAGCTGAAGCCATTTCATCAGCATCTCCAGTGAAATTACACGAGGAATCTGCTCCTGTGTGACGTGTGTCTAATGTTGGCTCTTTCCAATCATGTGTATGTGTCATAATCATCACCTTCTAAAGACATGCATTGATTGGAATACAAAGTGCATTCAGAGTAATGTACTGTGAACTGATGAAATGCATAAATAAGTCACTTTAGATGAATGCACATCACATGCACATGTATGGCAGAACTTCTCATGGATCTGTCTTCATGACTGTATCTCTACTATTTGTTCTCATTTGGACTGAAAGCATCTGCTGCTACCTGAACAAAGACAGTGAAAGAAGTGTGTCTGTACCTTTCAAACGTTTCATATTTCTTGATGACATCTTTGATGTGGAACCAGAGGAAATGCACCTGCAATCAAGATCAAACACACAGACATCACAGAGTTCACTTCAGAACTAATGAACTTCACAACTGAACTGATCTGAATAATAACTCTATTGTCTTCTGTAGAGCTGCCTTATAGCTGAAACTGATAATGTTTCATAGCTTAACATAATTAATACTGCTATTTTATGCTAGTTTATTTCTGTCAATTTTTTTAATAACATTTTGCAAAAATTTCCATTAAACGTTATTATTGAATATTCCCTTAAAGTCAAGTTTTAAAAACTTTGTTCTTGGTTATATGAATGTTAAAGAATTTGATATAGTCATTGTAAACATTATGTGAATGTTACTTTTGAATGTTGTCTGAACGTTCTGAAACAAGAAGTAACATTTAAAAACCACAAAGGTTCGAACAAATAATGTTTTTGTGTGTGTTTTAACATTATTAATGAGATATTTTTGAACGAACGTTCTATTAACGTTACTCGAAGAACATTTTCTCATAACTTTGAGAGAACGTTCAGAGAGCGTTTCCTGCGAGCTGGCGTGAAGCTTCATTTAATAAATCCACATAAAGCGTAACAAACAAATGTGACCTCTCACCTGAGATATGGTGTGCAGCGCGTGCACGATAGGATAGACTCCGAGCACGGCGGAGATGCACGAATGATATCCGACGAAATATCCGATGCGGAACGCGTCCATGATGAGCGACAGCAACGCCAGCATCGTCAGCCCCCCTGAACACACAGCAGAAACGCTCATTCTCACGCACGCTCACGCGGCAAGGCAAAGTTTGGTGTAATCCGATCTCATGAATGTGCGTGTCAATGGCAAGTTTTTATCTTTATATTTGGCATTTTATTAATAAATAAATACATTAATAAATTTATTTTGGCATGCATAAAATACGCAATTGGTAGGGTAGGTGCGTATTATATGTACGCCAAATATCCGCGTATTATATGCAGGCAAATCTGCGCATGCACGTCAAACACGGGCGTATGGTATGCAAACCAAAGTCAGTTTCTGCGTATAAATAGCTAAAAGAATTTTGTCGTGCTATTGATACTCATTTTCATGAGACCGGGCTAACAGTTCAGTAGACGCTCGTCACCTCGGATCCAGCTGGTGCCCGCGTGCGCGTCCCTCTCCGGCACCGGTCCGCGCTCCCGTTCCCTCCGGATCATGTAGCAGAGCATCCACACGAGCTGCACGAGCATCAGAGCCGTGATGAAGGCCAGCAGGTGCTCCTTCTTCACCGCGGGACCGTGCTGGGCGAGCGCGAGCATCACGGACACGCCGATCAGCAGCAGGTTGGTTCCGTACTGCGCGCTCAGCGTCTCCGCGTTCTTCTGCGGGTACTTCTTGGTCAAACTCACCTTGAGCTTGGAGAAAAGTTTCTTCTCCGCGTTCGAGGAGGAGGAGGAGGAGGAGGAAGAGGAGGAAGCGGGGCTGTATTTGTTCAGACACACGATGTCCAGGCCGCTGTGCTCCACCATGGTGTCGTCGATCAGGGAGTGATGCGCGCCGCGCCGCGGACATGCTCAGTGCGCGTCCATCGCCGCTATATACCTCCTACAGAGCGCGGCAGATTAACGCGGATTGAGTTTCATTCATCTGCGAGCTTCTGGAAAAACGACGGTGCCAAGAAACGCTGCGCCAAACTTCACCAAGCATGCGTTCGCGCTGCGTCTCCGCGCTGCTCCTCGCGCCGTGGTCAGATGTGAAGCTCCAGTGCGCTTTACCTCGGCCTCCAGCGAGCTTTTAGGATCTCGGGTTTCACTGGTCAAAGGCTCTTTATGGACGGCCCTTTGTTGAGCACAGACTCGTATAACGGATGTGCAAACAGAAGAATGCGCGCAACGCGGAATCTGCGTGCGGTGGACTGCGAAACGCGGCTGAAATCAGACGCAGCTTCTTCTGAAGAAATGTTTGCGGGAAGAAACCGAATTTGACGGTGTGGTCGATTACAGAGAGACCCACTATTAGATGAAACCGATCTGGGCCAGAGAGCGCCAACAAAAGAGCTTCTATTATAACGGCTCTGACCTGGATCCCCGTGCGCACGCACCGCGTCATCCTCCGCTCATCCCGTGCGTTCAGTCGCGCTGCTGCTCTGTCGTGACCCGGATCAAAGGTAACGAGAAGCGCACGCTGGTTTCCGCTGATCGACCCTGGAGACCCTTGATGAAGTCTGACAGATGCGATCACGCGCTTTTTCATCATCATCATCATTCTCTCGTAATGTCATCAGCGAGCGTTTGATCAAGAGTGCGCTGCTGTTGTAAATAAAGATTACTG